>NC_087155.1:22822555-22825055 GCF_035594125.1 Scylla paramamosain | reverse complement strand
AAAAGTGGTTGTCGAAAAGTTCTTATTCGTTGAGTGAGTGAAATGCCTTGAGAGAGAGAGAGAGAGAGAGAGAGAGAGAGAGAGAGAGAGAGAGAGAGAGAGAGAGAGAGAGAGAGAGAGAGAGAGAGAGAGAGAGAGAGAGAGAGAGAGAGAGAGAGAGAGAGAGAGAGAGGAGGCTGTACATTAATGAACAGTTCAATTATAATCGTAGGAAAACATCTGAAAGGAGTCAACACACACACACACACACACACACACACACACACACACACACACACACACACACACACACATAAAGCATAGTCTTAGTCAGGGGTCGAATAACCCTCTGCATTTACTTCCACTGTATTAAGCTTTCCTTCACTCTCAAGTTACCTGATCTCTTAAGAGTCTATCAGGTGTCAGATTTTTTTTCGAGGAGATTATCAGCAGGTTAGAGGATTTCAAATCGAAGGAAAATACAAAGCACTAAGTCAATATACAAGATCACTTGACTTCTGTGATTGTATGCATGGAGACGCCTTATCTGCACCATCACAGTATACATTTGGCCCTCATACCCGCGCCTTACTGCAGCCTCCGTAAAAAAAAAGTCACAAACACTCACGGACACGCACACTGTAATCACTCACAAGAACTCCCGACCGCTCACAATTGTATTACGACTCCGCCACCGTAAACTTACCGTAAATTCCACCAACTCCACGACTCGCAGCTGGAAGACAAATCACTCAGCAGTTCTCCAGCACGGCATGAGCTTGCCAAGTCGTCGGCAAACAGAAACACCACCACCACCAGCACGATATAAAATTACTGGAGCCAATCACAGACGGCACACGACCCCGCAGACATTACTGTTGTCACCTGTTGAGCCACAAGGTCATCGCCACCACTACTACCACCACCACCACCACCATCACCATCACCACCACCACCACCACCACCACCTTCACCGACAACACCACCACCACCACGGTCACTAAAGGAGGTAGATTCTTCCACTGCTGTCACTGCGGCCTCGTCCTCCACCATGTCTCCACCACCCTTCACCATTCCTACCACTACAATCACTACCACTATTAACACAAACCCCCACAACCACTCCTCCTCCCCCCACGACCCCCACCATCACTGCTTTGACCAACGCCACAGCCCCCGCCGCCATGATATATGAATAATCAATAGTTTGGATCTGTGTGTCGCCGCCACTCCTCGCCCACGCCGGCCGTCACTGACCTCGGCTAAGCAGGGACACTCGGACCCGGCAAGGCTGCGAGGGTTCGACGGTTACTTGTGGGGTGCAGCCGGCCATCGCTCCCCTCCCCTGTTCAGCAAGCCAGCCGGGCGAGGCGTTAATCAAGCGGCATGTATGAGTGGTTTAAGAGAACAAACAATGAGCGCCTTCCTTACTGAACAAGTCAGCTAGGAAGGAGAGTATCTCTCTCTCTCTCTCTCTCTCTCTCTCTCTCTCTCTCTCTCTCTCTCTCTCTCTCTCTCTCTCTCTCTCTCTCTCTCTCTCTCTCTCTCTACAAGAATATATATATACGTTGTGGCAGATACCTTGACCGTCCTCCATGACCTTAAGTGCTCGGGTTTCTTTTCAGTACTGTGCTTTGTCGTGGTGGTGCTGGTGGTTGTGGTGGTTGTGGTTATGGTGGTGGTGGTGGTGGTGGTGGTGGTTGGGGTGGGGTTGGTGATTGCGGAGGTGGCGATGGTGGTGGCAGTAGTGGTGGTGGTGGTGGTGGTGGTGGTCTTGCTGCTGCTGCTGCGCCTCACTCAATACTCGATGGCCTTGACGACACTTAATTTATTTACTTTTCCTCATCTCCTTTAACGGTAGTAGCTTAAGAGACTGAAAGGATCCCATTGAGCCATAAAAAGAAGTGGTACATGCGTGGTTAAGGCGACGACACGAGCATCACAAGACCAGCTCGTCGCTCCTTCACCCAGCATTTCTTGTGGCTAATCATTTATTCACCAGTTGTCAGCTCGCCTCGTACCAAACTCTGGGCTCGCATTCTTAAACGTTTTGACGTCATATATGAAATCTTTCAACTGACTATAGTGGAAATTAATGGAGTCTTCAAGGATGTTTTTTTTATGGTTGTATAGCTTAACACTGATTTTAAATCATCTATGAAAAAAAAAACCGCCTTTGAGAATCCAAGTACTGATGTGTTAGGTTCAATAAGAGTGGTATTGTAATACACTGTATTTTGAAAACCTTCTACTAAATTAATGATATACAAAATACCAGTGATTAATGAAAGTTTCAAATGCTTCAAACGCTTCATAAGGCCTTTGAAAATATTCAGTATGAGAGCCCGATACATTTCAAATTGCAGGCCTCAGCTTTCTGCCTCACTAAGGGTTTGGAGTCTATTCTTAGCAGGTATATTTTCCAGCATCAATGAACACTCAATTTACTATCTGATAAACTGTATGAGATCCGCGAAGAGCAGCCGACTTACTGGCTCTCTTAACTGAATCTTGGTCCTTT
>NC_087155.1:22810055-22815055 GCF_035594125.1 Scylla paramamosain | reverse complement strand
CTCTCTTTCCCCTTCCTCACCCATGCCCTTTCCATCCTGCCTGTCTATCTTTACCGGCCCCCTATACCTCCCTCTCTCTTACATATCCAAGCTGGCCGTCCACTTCCCATTCACCTACATGTCAAATTTCACTTAACACAAAGGCATTAAGTGAAAAAAGAGTGCATGAACTTGGAGTTAATCTACTAGAGTAACATTATTTCCTCCAAAGGGGAATACATGTGCCTTGCAAGTTATGCTGCCGTGCTGGGCCAGACGAGAAGTGACTATTACCTTCCCGGACAAACTTAACTGAACACCCCCCGGGCCGCCTTCCGTTTTCTTTTAAGTCAGGCAACTGCTCAGGGTAAACTGCGGTGCGCGTGAGGGAAAGGAAGAGAAACCTTGCGCCTGGGTACCTATTTTCCAGATACATTTGAGCGTCATTGAGCAGCAGAGATGGAAGGAAGATTGCAGATGAGGATAAAGGTGAATTTGGGAGTGCATGATGAACTGTGCACTGTCTTGGTGATGGTGGTTTCTTTGGTTCACAGAGATGACGGGGTGTGGTGACAGGGAGGATGACATGAAGAAAGAAGAGAGCTTAGTGACTGAGTTTGTGTTTTCTGGTCTCTTCTCATCTCGGGTGCATTTGTCACGTCAGGTAAAGGTAATGCCTTATGTGTAGTATAGTAGTAGTAGTAGTAGTAGTAGTAGACTCACTGTCTATCTCTCTCTCTCTCTCTCTCTCTCTCTCTCTCTCTCTCTCTCGCACACAAATTCTTCCAAGAAAACCAAAAATAGAAAGAAAGGGACATTAACACTTTTTTCGAGGATCTGCAATAACATTTTACATTTAAAGAAAAAAAAACTTTAATATAAAGTCTGTATTTGTTCATGTAGTGAGGATGGGGGAAGAGGGACTACCAAGAATAGAAGAGCTTGGAAACTTTAGACTTTACGCAGTGAAAGAAGAAGAAGAAGAAGAAGAAGAAGAAGAAAAAAGGCATTCTTGCGGTTCAATCCTTGAAAAAATAAACAAAAAAGAAGAAAGTTGTTCTTCTATTAATAGGATTTCCTACTGCCTCAAGAGAATTTACATCCACATTCTGGAAAAAAAGTGTGTGTGCAAGCTAGCGTGTGTGTGTCTGTGTGTGTGTGTGTGTGTGTGTGTGTGTGTGTGTGTGTGTGTGTGTGTGTGTGTGTGTGTGTGTGTGTGTGTGTGTGTGTGTGTGTGTGTGTGTGTGTGTGTGTGTGTGTGTGTGTGTGTGCGTGCACGCTTGCTTGCATGGGGTCATCATCTCTTGGGTCCAGAAGGGAAAGGAAGCGGTAGAGAGAGAGAGAGAGAGAGAGAGAGAGAGAGAGAGAGAGAGAGAGAGAGAGAGAGAGAGAGAGAGAGAGAGAGAGAGAGAGAGAGAGGAGCGGGAGTAGGAGTAACAACCTGGAAAGATGAACATAAGTGCATATTCCTCTCCATTAATCGTCGAGCCAAGAAAATAATCTCGCCCAGCACAGTAGTAATGCAAAGGACCCCGGCGTGACCAGAGGAGAGGAGGAGGAGGAGGAGGAGGAGGAGGAGGAGGAGGAGGAGGAGGAGAAGGGTGCGGGGAAAGCCTCCTCAACGAGTCTCTAAATAGCCATGGATCAGTGGGAGGAATTTGGCTAGCATGACTCACGCTGACAAACACGCTCTCGAAGGGATCTGCAACGAGAGAGAGAGAGAGAGAGAGAGAGAGAGAGAGAGAGAGAGAGAGAGAGAGAGAGAGAGAGAGAGAGAGAGAGAGAGAGAGAGAGAGAGAGAGACTGAGACACAAACACGATGGAGGACGAAGAAAGGAAAGCCCAAAGAAAAGAAAAGAAACATTTCAAAGCAAGAAAACAAGAGGGAAAAAGATAAAATGGAAATGAAATAGAAGTAATACAAACTAATTCATACGAATAATTAATTGCCTTTTTATTTCTCTGCTATACGCGTGTCCTTTAAAACAACTACTAACATGACGTAAATTAAAGCAAACTGTAAAAACTCAACATTGAACCAAAAATATAATTAAAAAAAGTTAAAAGCATACATAATAGATCAAAAGAAAAATATGTGAACGAAAAAAAAGCCTAAATTAAAAGTAAATACCGTAAAATATTCGCAAATGCTCGTGCATCATATATTTCAAGACTTCTAATAACATGACACAGAAAGAATGCTGCAAACCTTCATAAGAATAGTGAAAAAAAGTTAGAATCTCAAGGTTCTGCATATTTTTCCTCCCTCCAACAAAACGTTCACACAAGGCAGGGAGGGAGACGCGGAGTCACGACCACGGCCTGTTTGGACTGGGATAAGGTGGCACTGGTGGCACTGTTATTTCCCCAAACTTGCTTGCCTCACTCCGTCCATTTGTTTGTAGAATTCTTGTATATTTATATCTTTCCTCTCTTCTAACAACTCACTTGCTTAATTTCTTTTTTTTTTTCCTATTTGTAAGAATCCTCTGTTATCTTATCTTATCTTTCCTTCTTATATTAATTTGCTTGCCTAACTCAATCTGTGGGATTCTGTATATGTTTAATGTTTTCCTCTTCAATTGAATTCCTCACTTCGCTCTTCATTTGTAGAGCTTTTTTTTTTTTATCTAATTGCCCCTCCTTTTCAGTTGTCGTTAATCCATTCCCTTATATTAATCATCAGGTTCCATAATTCCTTTATTTCTTGTTCAATGTACACGTTCATCTTCGTACTTTCGTACAATTTTATTTTTGTTCCCTCCTTTGTCTATTTGGCAATCCTAGTTTATTTGCGCACATTACTAAGCTTTACCTAGTACTAATTCTTTTCACGTTTATTCTCTCTCTCTCTCTCTCTCTCTCTCTCTCTCTCTCTCTCTCTCTCTCTCTCTCTCTCTCTCTCTCTCTCTCTCTCTCTCTCTCTCTCATATCCAATCGCTCACTTTCATTTTTTATACCCCCTTTCCTCCTCTGTCTATCTTCGTATCCTTTATCCTTTATCCTGTCTATGAAATACTTCCCTTGCTCTGGTATTCACTTATCGGCACGCCCTTCCTTCATCCCGCATTATCTGCTGTCCTTTCCTTGTATCCATATGGTGTCCCCTCCGTTCCTTATCCCTTCCATATCGGTATCTGTGAATGACCTTCTCTCTCTCTCTCTCTGTGTGTGTGTGTGTGTGTGTGTGTGTGTGTGTGTGTGTGTGTGTGTGTGTGTGTGTGTGTGTGTGTGTGTGTGTGTGTGTGTGTGTGTGTGTGTGTGTGTGTGTGTGTGTGGTACAAACACGTGGGAAGGAACCTGGTGGTGCCCCTTAGTGACCGCATAAATACAGAAATAGATACAGAGTTGCATGCATAAGTAGTTGCCTGTAAGTATGAGTAAATATATACATGCATAGATACATGAGCAGATTGACAGTTGTAGGTAAACAGTCGTAAAAATAAACAAAGAGATATATAAACATATACACTAACAGATAAACATGTACTAGTAATTGGGCACATATGCACGCAATTGACAGATACATAAACATATAGGTAAACAGATTGACAGATAGATATATAAATAGATGTATAGATAGGTAAATAGGTAGATACATAGGTAGGTGGACGGACAGACAGATGAATGATTATGCAGGTAGACAGACAGACGGATAGGTAGATAGATATATAGACAGATAGGTAGGAGATAGGTAAGTAGACATATATACTCGTACATATACACAGACATATATACAGGTAGACACATATATACAAACACGCATACATACATACATACAGACTGATAATGTGTGTGCATGTGTGTGTGTGTGTGTGTGTGTGTGTGTGTGTGTGTGTGTGTGTGTGTGTGTGTGTGTGTGTGTGTGTGTGTGTGTGTGTGTTTATCCTAGTAATGTTTGTTTACATATAAAAGTGTGTGTGTGTGTGTGTGTGTGTGTGTGTGTGTGTGTGTGTGTGTGTGTGTGTGTGTGTGTGTGTGTGTGTGTGTGTGTGTGTGTGTAACCCAAGTAGCAGAGCGTTCCTCTACACACACACACACACACACACATACACACACACACCAGGAAGCTCGGCCCTTCTCTCGTCTGGCAACGTCTCCACAACCTGAAGTGACAGCACACTCAACCCCTTCCATTCCCCTTTCCCTCCACCTTAACCTCGCCTCGCGTCCCCAAATTCACTCCCTCATCCATCATATCACTGTCCCCCACCACTCCCCTTCCCCACAATCACGCTTTTCTATCTCTGATTTTCCCTCCAATTCATATTTTCTCCTGTACATGTTTGCCCTCCCATTCTACGTGAGCCTTGGCGGGTTTGTAGGCTGAGCACTGATTGTCTGCTATCATATATGTATTTACAACACTATGGTTTCTATTATTTATATTACAGTTAATATCTATGTCACAACTGAAGCGTTCCAAAGTGTTTCATTAATACCAAAATGAAATAATAGTCGGTGTTCAAACTCATTACAAGAAATAAGTTTAATAATAATAAATAAAATCTATCAGTGAATACATCATCGACATCTACGTCAAGAAAGTAAGTCACACAGCCACTGCCTCCACAGAATTTACTTGCATTATCATTGTTTTCGTTGATGTATTTGTGGTGCAGTTTAACTGAAAACAATAAATAAATTCTGAGGAGGCAGTGTGTCCCGTAGCGGCGGAAATGGCGGCAGTTTCCTCACTCTCACACATCTGACGACAATGTTAGTTATTAAATTCATAAATATATTTTGTTAATTAATCTTTTATTTCTTACATTAGGCTTGAAAATTGTGATTTCTAAATATCATGAAACGCTCCAATTACGACATATTTGTAAACTGTTGTAGAAATAATAAATATCACTGAGATGTGAATACACAGCAGCAGCCAATCAGCGCTCAACTTACAAACTCGCTTAAGATCACGCAGCTTGCTTGGTTAATCTTCTTTTGATCCCTGCACGCCTTTGCTATCTCTGTTCATGTCTTCCTCATTTTCCTCATGTTTTATTTATTTATTATTT
>NC_087155.1:22785055-22802555 GCF_035594125.1 Scylla paramamosain | reverse complement strand
ACCAAGCGGCTAATTTTAAACCACTCGTCTGCAAGCTGGACGTGAACCCTGTTCCCGCAGAACACGCCAGATATAACAATCTCTTTACCTTCTCGCCGCGGCTCGCCGTCCTCTCATTGAAAATAGTCATACATATCGTGACAAAATCAGAACAGTGTACAATATAATTGTAAAAACGTATTGTGCTTAGTATTAATGGAGCTCGCATGTCCTGTTTTTTTTATCACCGTGACTTGAGGTCTGCATATAATTACATCATTGACGGCGCTCGATAATCTGTTTGTCTATCTGTTTCTGTTCTTCTTCTTTTTTTTTTTTAAGCAATAAGTCCGAATTTACGGACAGTGAGACAAAAAAAAAAGTTAGACTCAAGTTATCAACATGAAGTTATAACTCACAAGCTGGAATGCAAATTTGGTCGTATTTCGACTCTTTTTTCGCTCCAAAATACTAAATTACTGTGAATAGCAGTTTGCTAATTTGCTACCAATCATTTCATGTAACATTGCTGCCCAAGGCTGTATCTACTCCAGAATTTTACAGAATAGGTGACTGATAATATTCTGACACAGAAGCTTCGATCTGGGAGAGGAAGTAAGTTAAGAAGAAGGGATGAAGAAGGTGGCTAAGTAGCAGGGTCACTGGTTATATTCCCTAGCCAATAACACGCTAGCAAACGTTCTGAATGCGTTACTCAATGATGAATAACTTCCAAAACGATGATGTAGGAATGACACAACCCGCAAGGAACAAGCAGGAGGGGCCACTATTGCCCCTGCTTGCTCCCCCAACCCCCGCTAGTGCGCCACATTACAGTAATAACTAAAAACATTCTCCCTGCACCTTCAGCTTGCCTTCAGAACACTCCAGCACTTATGAAAACTCACCTCCTTTCTTCTTCCCAAATGTGAATGGGCAAAGAGTTGCGATATGCTTCATGTATCACTAATAGAAGCAAATTATTAAACCACCGAGGAACATTGATTACCGATGAAAAATTAATTACAAAATGAGCATTACTAAAGGGACTAAAGACTGAAGGAAACTTTATAGAAAAAAAATAATCATGTCAGTTTAAAATGGCATAATATGGGTCATTGTCAGCAACTAGAGATGAAGGGACGATGAGAAGCCCACAATGGAGGAGGATGCTTGAAGATACCGAGGAATTTCAATCTATAACTGATACAGAAATGTTTCTTCTCTATATTGGACAGTAGTACACCACCACCACCACTATTACTACTACTACTATTTCCATTTCTACTGCTACAGCACTATATTAACTACTACTACTGCTCCTAGAACTACTACTAGTACTATACTACTACTACTACTACTACTATTGATACTGTTCCTGCAACAACAACAAAAGCAACAACTACTATTACTACTATACTACTACTGCTGTCACCACCGTTGCCTACAACACCATTGCATTATATCCAAGTGCATACGTAAACTTGGAAATATAAAAAACACTCAGGGACATCTGGCGGCCGCTGGGAGGGAGACAGCATCAGGCAGGACATCGCGGTTCATTCAGAGACATAGGAACGAAACAAGTACACGGAGGGAGCGAAAACGTATGCGCTGGTGGGATGGGATGAAGTCTGTAACGAGACGTGGTGATGCGAGGCGAGGCGGGATGCACCATATGGCGAGGGTAGGAGCAATCGATAGTGAAACAAAGTATCATTATGTATTTAATTATCAGTCATTTTGCCAGCTCCGCAACCACCACCACCACCACCACCACGCTACAGTTTGTTCACCTCCGTCACGGTAGTCAACAAATCACTCAGCCTTGCCTGCGACTCCTGCAGCTCCATGGCACTTGACTGTGACCCCATCAGTGACAGCGTACTACAAGTAACATCAATTGATATAATAATTTCAGCATTTTCACAAATAATTGCAGGTCACAAGGTTACTACGATTTTTACATGAATTAGGAAGAGGCGAACAGAGATACATGAAATTAAGTTTATGAACCTTCCAGTGCAAGGAATGGATTTTATGATACAAAGAGATGTCAGAACGATGCTAAATTGGATTAAGAGTAAAATAGCAGAGAAAATAAAAAGAAGTTTGGTGTAAGTGGACGAGCGATGTTTGCTTGGTGGCGTGGCAGGCAGAGAGTGGCGCCTGGATGGGCTTGCTGTGAGGGGGGACTGTCCTAGCCACCGCTGCTGCGTCCAAGGAGCAACAACCCTTGCAAGCAACAGCAGAGCACTGATTTTTATCCTTGGGTTCTTTCCTTATGTTTGTGCCTCATGGAACGTGCGTATTTCGATCCTAGCGAGATTGTTTATCTTGCCTTTCTGCCCTATTTGATTTTTATTTGGGATAAAGACTTCATCGACCTTTATCTAAGAGCTCTGTGTGTGTGTGTCTGTGTGAGTGTGTGTGTGTGTGTGTGTGTGTGTGTGTGTGTGTGTGTGTGTGTGTGTGTGTGTGTATGCAACCCCCGACCTCCTCATTCTCTATCCCGGTCTGTCCTCTTTTGCTCTGCCACTCTCCAGTTTTGCTCCTCACCACACACACACACACACACACACACACACACACACACACACACACACACACACACACACACACACACACACACACACACACATATGTATTACACATCAGAAGGCTCGAGCTCAACATATTATTAAGGCAACAGAGAAAAAACATTTTGAGAGTGAATTTCCTCAAGTCTTGGAGTAGTGGGAAGAAGGCTGCCTTCTTCTGTACCACCGAACACCAAAATGTGTTCATTGCTACACCCTACCACACCCAGGTCCTTTCTTAACCCTCCATCCCTCAACAAGCCATCCTGTCTTTATCTCGCCTGCTTTGGAAGAGTCAGGCATTCACTTGAATATGTTTGACCATTAATACATTAGCAAAGTCAATAAGTTTGTCATTTGAGGCTCCTGCTTATAATGTACCACTACCCTGTCTGTCTCTTTACGAAGTACTTAGAGCAAGTCTTCAAACAGCCATGTGAGGAGGTACGTACGTGTCTCTTACGGCTTGGTTACCCTGTGTAATCCCATGTAATCCTAAGCATTTATCGTTTCTTATAGAATTTCGTTGCATAATAAAGGGTGTGCTAATCAATCGTTGTAAATCTTAAATATTTACGTGTCATATATCCAAGTGATTATCTATATTTACTTGTCACGGTCTCTCTCTCTCTCTCTCTCTCTCTCTCTCTCTCTCTCTCTCTCTCTCTCTCTCTCTCTCTCTCTCTCTCTCTCTCTCTCTCTTGGCAAACGTGATTCTACGTACAAGTCCGGAATTTACTTTTCTTTCCTTTTCCTTCCTTAACACATCGTGCAATACAAGGAGAGCTTGACACATTCACTAATCTTAATCGGACTCAACAATGAGGACAAAGTAATGGTGAAATAAAACGAAAACGCGTATGAGGACACATCATAAATTATCAGATTATATTATTAATCTTATTACAACAATTCATGTTTATGTAAAAATGTTAGAGGTTTGCCTCACACTATATTTTTTTTCTAAGAACACCCACATGCTTCCCATCAGCCCTATCTTCAGGGAGGTCTTGGGAGGGGGGAGGGGATAAGAGAGGGAGAAGTCTGTAGTCTACAAAGAAATCTCTCTAAAAACTACCAGTGCTAACTCTCCATCTCAGCCTCCGCTACGTACACATTGCTACACATTTGTACTACATGGTAAGAAATATGCTCCAATAATCTCCTCTCCTCTTGAAGCAGCTAATTATTAAGATACACTATTGACTCAGCAATGTTGTGTTTGATTCTGTTTACCTCATTTTTTAAGGGGATCAAGTAGTATTCTTCACCGTGACGTCAGTGTTGCCAGTATCTGTGTGACCTTTTGCAGAACTGACTGACTGACTGACTCTTTGAATCCATCCATCCGTTTCTCTCTCTCTCTCTCACTCTCTCTCTCTCTCTCTCTCTCTCTCTCTCTCTCTCTCTCTCTCTCTCTCTCTCTCTCTCTCTTTCCATATGTCGCGGATGCACCATAACAAGGATCACTGAAGGAGGAGGAGGAGGAGGAGGAGGAGGAGGAGGAGGAGGAGGAGGAGGAGGAGGGGATAATAGTCTTTGATAGAAGAAACATATAATTATTAGAATATTATACAAAATAAATTATAACTGTTAGTATGTCTGCCTGTTTGACTCCCTCCTCTCTCTCTCTCTCTCTCTCTCTCTCTCTCTCTCTCTCTCTCTCTCTCTCTCTCTCTCTCTCTCTCTCTCTCTCTTCAATTGATTCCTTAAAAGTTCCCTCATGTGTCTAGTCTGTGTTCGGGTCTTTCACACACTCTTTCTTTCTGTCTTTCTTTCTTTCTTTCTTTCTCTTTCTTTCTCTCTTTTTTTCCTTTGCTTCTTTCTTTCCTTCTCTCCTTCTCGTCCTGCCTGCCCCTTACGTTATTTCTTTTATCTTTCTTCAATTCGTCTTCCATCATCTTTCTTACTATTTTTTTCTTTTTTTCTCTTGCATGTTCTCTTATCGTTTGACTTATCACTTCTCTTCCTTCTCTTCCCCCTCCTCCTCCTCCTGCGGTCGAGGAGGATGCACAAATTACCTTCTTCCCCTGCCTCCCTCGATTTTTCCTCTCTCTCTCTCTCTCTCTCTCTCTCTCTCTCTCTCTCTCTCTCTCTCTCTCTCTCTCTCTCTCTCTCTCTCTCTCTCTCTCTCTCTCTCATACTTATAAACAATATATTTCTGTCAGGTAACAATGATTGTGATATTCATTTGTTTCCTCACACACACATATATATTTTTTTACACAAAATAAATACACTTATAATTAACCATGAAAAGTCTGCGCGAGTGTCTGTGTGTGTGTGTGTGTGTGTGTGTGTGTGTGTGTGTGTGTGTGTGTGTGTGTGTGTGTGTGTGTGTGTGTGTGTGTGTGTGTGTGTGTGTGTGTGTGTGTGAATACATGTAGTACGTGCTTATTTATTTATCTTTTTTTTATGTGTAAGTTGACGTCATTGTATTTTTTTGCACTTATATATTTCTGACTTTGTATTACACACGTTCGCCATTTACGATGAAATGATCATAGTAATAATAATAATAATAATAATAATAATAATAATAATAATAATAATAATAATGATAATAATAATAATAATAATAATAATAATAATAATGATAATAATAATAATAATAATAATAATGCAATAATGTATAAAAGCTTTTGAGAAAATGCAGTTAACTATGGTATTGTATTGCCTTATTTATCTACTTATTTTTTTCTTATTTTTTTTCACTTTGTGGTGAGTGTATTTTTCTCTAGTCTCGGAGAAGGAAAAGTAAAAAAGAAGAGCGATCACTACATGTCTGCGGAGCGCTGGAAACAGACAATCAGACGCAGACAGACACACGCACACCACACGCAGGTATTATTCTCTTGTTTCCTCGAGGTGGTAATTTTAATTTGGCAAAAAGGTTCTGGCAGGAGCTTCTTCAGTGGCGTGCTAAGCGCGTCATAAGCATATATCAACCTTAAGGTATTCAGCGTTTTCTGCTCCCCTTCCTCTCTCCTTTACTCCAAACTTTCTTCCTTCCCCCCCCTCTCTCTCTCTCTCTCTCTCTCTCTCTCTCTCTCTCTCTCTCTCCAGCTCACCATGTCAACATCTTCAGATAACTTCCTTCATCCCCCCGCATCATCCATTCACCGTTAACATTTCACAAATTTCCCATTCAAAATGTGGAGTAAACATGCCCACCAAAGGCAGAACTTATTCCCCATGGCTGGAGGAAGCGAAGGCAAGGAGAGCAGGGCAGAGGATTGGGGAGGAGGAGTAGGAGGAGAGCGAGACGAGGCAAAAGGGGGATGATTTTATTTTATGACTGTGGTAAACACCTTTGATTTGTTTGAAGCGGACAACATCAGAGACGGTGTTTCAAAGCAAGCCACCGCTGGGAGGTTAATGCATGGTTGACTGGTTGATTTCTAGACGTCGGTAACCCGGTTCACGACTACCACTGACCCTGAGAATGATTGCTGGCTCTCCACCGCGACAAAACCCCACGTGGAGTCTACAGATGGCAGCCACAGATCCTCCTCGCTGGCCTGGATCACCACAGACAAACTCCGCCTATCTTGCTGTCTCGCTGAGCTCCCGCTGACCTTATCTTAATGCAACCACCGCTAAAGAAAAAAAGTCATTAGTCACGCGACGTTTCATCTTCCTCCTCCTCCTACTTCTTCGACCTCTCCTCCTCCTCCTCCTCTTCCCTTTCTTCCTTCTTTTCTTCTTCCTCCTCCCCTACTCCAGCGAGGAAGGCTAAGACTTAAAGGAAAGAGTTCACAAGGGCTAGAAAAATGACGAAAGGAAAAAGAGAGAATAAACTTTACAGACTCACGAAATGAGTGTTAAGGGAACGGAGTGAGAAAACTATAATGATGATGGAGTGAGGGAGAGAAGGAGGCACCGAGAAAAAGGAAGAGGGTTGAGCTTCCCCTCCTCTCTCTCCCTCTTTCCCACCTATCTCCTCCTCCTCCTCCTCCTCCTGTCTTCCACCTCCTCCTCTCCCTTTCTCAAGGTTAAAGTGACGGCGGGGGGATGCCAAGGTGCTTCATCATCCACATGCCTAGTTCACTCTCCTCTGATCATGCACGTCCTCACAGCCCCTCCCAGGTCGAGTTAGTTGATATGCAACACATCTCCCTACAGTCATGGTGCTGCGGGTAAAACTTGCATGAAGTAATAATTGAAGCTAATCCAACAGCCGTGGCCAAAAAAAAAAAAGGAAAGAAAAAATCTATCCAAGAGCATGCGATTTTCCTTTGTGGCTCGTTCCGGCCCTGTTTTTCCCTCACAAGTTGCCCGATTAATCCGGTTTTTAATTTCCGACGAAGTAACTTGATGATGCATTAAAGTTTTGATTCTGACAGGTTGTCTCGAAGCACTATTTACGGTACACACAATAACCGGTACCAAGTTCCAGCCGGCAGCGGAATGGGACGTGACTGTCGGGGTCATTCTGATCGTCTGCTCCAATACTGGAAACACACCCGACCCCCGCTGACCTGACTATGCGATCACGGACACCTCGCCAACACGCGTGACTCTAAGGCTGACTGTGTGCTATTCGGGACGTTTCCTCGGGATAGTCTGGGAGGCGCACCTGGATCCTATTTGTACCGCTGACGAGTCTAAAGTATCATAATTTTCCGGATCTGTAACTTTCTCTCTCTCTCTCTCTCTCTCTCTCTCTCTCTCTCTCTCTCTCTCTCTCTCTCTCTCTCTCTCTCTCTCTCTCTCTCTCTCTCTCTCTTGCTCGCTTCGAAAAGAACAAACAGGTAAATAAAATGTGAAAGGTCAACGAAGAAAGCTCTCCAGGATCTGTCGTAAGTTGCTGTGCTTTGTACTATTTTTTTGACGCTCAACAATCAACATTTACAAATGTACAGCAAATTTATTGAGCTGAAAACTTTCCCTAACAGAGAGTATGACGGAGGGATAGAGGGAGGGGTGGTGGGGACGTGTTTGTGTGTGTGTGTTACCGTCTGGGTGGTGCCAAGGTCTGAGGGCGGTGGCTGGGTGCCTGGGTGCCTGGATGGGAAGTGTAGCACCCTGGCTTCGTTCTGATCCCGTAAGGAAGAGCTGATGTGCTTCTATGAATATTACTTGTTTGGCTTGGCTGTGTATCTCTCCTAATAAGAGTCATAGAGACAACGGGATAATGTTATGTTGGTAGCAGGGTGGAAGGAGCGGTTTTTGTGCTTGTGATACTAGCCTATCTCCATGTATCAGAGGGTGTCGGCTCACTGCACCACCACCGACACCAGATCACTATCATACACGCACATTCTGTTCCCTAACAGCAACACTTTACCCTCACTCCTCCCCCACGCGCTCCCCTCTTGCTCTCCCCCTTAACCTTACTCTCCTCCCTACACTACTTCCCCACAGCCTTCACCCTACGGCTGCCTCGCCCCTCTTCCTCGCTCTCTCTCCCCCACGTCGCCTCTTCCTGCTCCTCCTCCTCCTCCTCCTCCCCCAGCCTCCTTTTCGTACTCAATGCGCCACCTTTCCCCCCCACACTCCCCCTCCTTCGGTACACGCTGACTGGATGAAAACATTTGGTAATTACCTCGACGATAACTGAAGCTGACCAGCCCAGGCTCAGGACCTGCTGCTGTTTCTAAAATTAAACTACCGCCTCGCGCCTCCTCAAAACCTGCGGGCGAGCCCCGGTTCACATCCTTACCGGGATGGTGGTGGTGATGGTAGTGGTGGCGGTGGTGGTGGTGATGGTGGTGGTGGTGGTGGTTGTGACGGGAACGAGGACAATGGTGGTAAAATGAATGATTCTGGTGGTGGTGGTGGTGGTGGTAGTGATGTTGGCCGCAGTGCACATTTTCGTCTCCTCAGCTTGACAGGCTGTACGGCAGGGTCATTCCCTCGGCTGCAACACGGAGTCAATTAGTACAGGTGTGTCCCCGAGGCTTCCCGCCAGGTAGTCAATTACTAGCCAGACAGGAGTCATTTTTAGTTGCGCCGCTCATCTCGCAATACGTGATGTTGATAAGCGATAACGACACGCGTGTAAAAAGAATATAATGATAACTTGAGCAAAACGGGAGAAGAGGAGGCTCGCTCCAATGTAAGTAGGTAAATTAAATATAAAATCACCTGTTGTTTGAGACAAGAGTGTAATATCAGTGACGTGTGTGTGTGTGTGTGTGTGTGTGTGTGTGTGTGTGTGTGTGTGTGTGTGTGTGTGTGTGTGTGTGTGTGTGTGTGTGTGTGTGTGTGTGTGTGTGTGTGTGTGTATAACGACATCAATCATTCATGCCATTTTTACTTTGTGGGCAACCTTGACGGTGACAATACGCAGCCTCGCCACCAGGCATTACGCGACACATCTCGCGCTGAAAGTGCTCATCGGGGAGGAGGAGGAGGAGGAGGAGGAGGAGGAGGAGGAGAAAAAGGACAAGAACGTGGAAGAGAAGGAGGATGAGATAGAGGAGAAACGAAAACGAGAAGAATTAAAGTCACTAAAAAGAGTGAAAAGAAAATAACCTTGATTATAAATTTCTGAGGTAGGTGTTTCAATATGAAAGTTTAGAGGCATAGGATTATTATGGTACTTCATCTTCCTCTGCTGTTGTATGAAACGACACAAACTGAGAAAAGCCACTTGCAATGAATAGATCCAAGTAGTAAGAAATGCACCAAACTGGAAAAAAAAGAAAAGAAAAAGAAAGGAAAACATCCCTTGAATGTAATGACCGCAACACACTTTAGAACAACCAACCCAAAAAGGCACACGCGCAGCCATGTCAACACAACTGCCTCACTTTACTCACTACACTTTGACAACTGTGGATGTAGAAATGTTCCCTTTACAACTATACTATCCTGTCACACACACACACACACACACACACACACACACACACACACACACACGTACACGTACACACGCACACACGCGCGCGCGCGTACACGTACACACGCACACACAAAGAGCCTAGTCATCGCTCCTGTTTTGTGATGTTTAATAAGATGAGATTCAATATAGTCGGCCAACAGCTGTCGAGGTCGTGGGAGGACGGCTGGGGGCGACCTGGGACTCCATGTATGGGGACCCGACTACCAAGGCCGCGGGAGGAAGATTTGTGGAGGAGGAGGAGGAGGAAGAGGAGGAGATGAATAAGAATAAAGCAGAGGATAAGAATAAGAATTCTCTTCATCTCCAAATGCTAATTCATTACTTTTCAACAAGAGAAATTAGTTCCTGCACCAAATAGGTACAAAGAGATGCACGAACACAAGCGTCAAGGTCACACAATAGTAAGGTAAGCTAGAGGGCGTGGCGATAGGCAGAGGGAGGCCCAGGCGGTGAGTGTGGTAGCGTCAAGGCGAGACGAAGTAGGAGAGACGGGGTGCCTCCCTCACCTGCCCGCCGCTCAGGTGTCCCGCGGTGCTCGTTGGGGTACCACCCGCCGCCCACATCTCGACACGCCGCCTTGAGTCATTAACTACGGAACTTTTTGTCGCTCTCGCTTACAGGTAAGTAAAATAATATATAGAATAGTGAAAATAATAATAAAACTACACTAACATATTAAATTTGCCTTTAGATAATTAAATTAAGTACAAAATCATAAACAAGAAATCATTATCGTCTTGAAATGACCTGCGACAAGTATGATGCAGTATTATGTGATATTCAAAAAACAAATATTTTGTCTTTTAATAGGAACGCCCTAACAAGAACGAACGCCACATCACAGCAGAACACTTTAGAATTTACTAAGCAAGGGAACTGAAAAGATGAAAATGACTATGAATATGATTTAGTGCTGCATGATAGGACAGGAAAACACACACACACACACACACACACACACACACACACACAGATTTTAACTGCAGCAACCTTGAGACTCACCTATCCTTTCCTGACTCAAATCTCACCGTCCTCTCCCTCCCTCCCACGTCCACTTCCCTCTACAGCTGAAGATGCGAGGGTGAATTCAGCAGACTCTCTGGGAGGTCCAAGTAAAAGGACCTGAGGACGACACGATAATTTCACAACAAAGGAAATTTAGGTGGATTTTTCTTCCCCTATGACCTTCGAAACCTGACGAGTTTCAGTGTAATCCCGCGCACCGACAAACTTACAAGGCACACCGGGATACACGCAAGCCACGTTCCCTTGATCGCTACACCGCGGTGCCCAACACGTTCACGAGTTTGATATAAATGTATAAATAGAAGAAAAAAAAAACATGTATGAACGCCGCCATCGACAACACCTTGGTGCGTCGGTCCTTCCTTCACAAGACAATCCGCAAAGAGAATTGATTTTGGGTATTGCACCGTTCGAGGACAGGCGGTGTTTTATTGTCGCCTTCAGCAGAATAAAACCAATAGCGGGTGACTGACGGTTTGGCGGGAACAACATCGATCCAATAATAATATCGCGGCCCCGGAGTTCCATTTACGTGCGGATCACTTTCTGGCGTTCCTCTAATTACTGAGTGCGATGCTTTATGTCCACGCATAAATTTCTTTTTAGGAGAGGAAATAAGAGTCAGACCACCCATAAACATCAGCCTTGAAAAAAAAAGGGATGCAAGGAGAAGGTGATGGATGTAAATCAAATCACAGTAGGAACCAACCAACAACACCAACACCACCATGGACCTACGTACATACCACTACCACCATCGGCGTGTTCTTCCCTCATTTCTCCCCGCCCTTGTCTCGTTTCAAGATGCGTTTATCTGACTAGATACATGCCTCCACGTAGTCCGGCCTCACTCACGTCACCGCCATCACGAAAAGAAAACGGAGGGAGTGGAGAGCGTTATCTGCTGAGGTTCTGGAAACCCGTGGACCAGCGAGCTACAAGAGACTCCGACAGCTCCAGCAGACGTCTCCTGAAAGCCGGGCGAAGAGGAGGTCATGCGGTCGAGGAAGCGTACTCTAATCTACGATAATTCACGATAGCTACCAATTAGGTGCTGGCATAAGTGGTACCATTGTCCTCTAAATGATTTACAGCAACAGTCTGGTGTGTGTGTGTGTGTGTGTGTGTGTGTGTGTGTGTGTGTGTGTGTGTGTGTGTGTGTGTGTGTGTGTGTGTGTGTGTGTGTGTGTGTGTGTGTGTGTGTGTGTGTGTGAGAGAGAGAGAGAGAGAGAGAGAGAGAGAGAGAGAGAGAGAGAGAGAGAGAGAGAGAGAGAGAGAGAGAGAGAGAGAGAGAGAGAGAGAGAGAGAGAGAGAGAGAGAGAGAGAGAGAGAGAGAGAGAGAGAGAGAGAGAGAGAGAGTCAGACTGGACACTTTCCTCGGTCGCTTCAATCACGACCAGATTCACCCTCGATCACGCACCGCCGAACACACGACTGGAACACGGACCTCAACACAGATGACCACCACCACTACCACCACCACCACCACCACCACAACCGCCGCCGTTGCTACCACTAAGGACGAGTGACTATAATCACTCCCCGCCACTACCACTACTGACATCACCATCACCTCTACTAGCATCACGACTACCTTGACCAATACCATCGCCATCATCAGTACTATCAAAAGCACGAGTTATAACACCAGTGACGCTATAATTGTTACAAACTACCACGATACTAAATACTTACAGTGCGGCATCGTATCACCTCAATCACAATTAGCCAAAATAACAACCAAAATTTCGTAAGATAAGACAAAATATATATATTTTTTCCAACTTTTCCTCTTTTTCTTTCTTTGTGATCCAACAAGTGAAGACACAAAGTCACAAATCACTGTTAATTTTCACCATACCATTTACTTATACCATGTACTGACCATTTAATCCTTTCATTTTTTTCACTCCACCGCCAACACGTTCACGATCCCTCCTCCACACCACCACCACCACCTTCACCACCACTCACTAGCCAATAACGAGCTTAGGTACAGACAGACAGACATCGACACTAATTTGATCACAAAGAGAGAAGAAAAAAAGAAGACTAGTTAATGGACCGAGGAGCGAAGTTGAGCAGGATACTACGACGCACACACACACACACACACACACACACACACACACACACACACACACACACACACACGGGTAGGGCGGCACTCGATATCTGCAACGCTAAAACCTGATGTCAAGGCAAAAAAAGTGGCTTCTAAATAGACCAGGAGTTGAGAAGTTAAAAAATCGAATTTACTGAGCCTACGGTGTGTGTGTGTGTGTGTGTGTGTGTGTGTGTGTGTGTGTGTGTGTGTGTGTGTGTGTGTGTTCGCGTGTTCTCTAGACAGTCCTCTTTTTCTTCTTCCTTGTTCCTTTCCCACCTCTTCCTTCTCCTTTTCCTCCTTCTCCTTCTCCTCCTTCTCCTGCTGCATACCTTTGAGCTCATCCCTATCAACACCTGCTTCGTACTCACCTCTCATCAATCACATCGTCCGTCCTACTCCTCCTCCCTCTCCTCGCCCTCGTTCCCCTCGTCTCCCCTCACATCACCGCCCGTCTCCGCTCACCCCTCGCCTCACACTTCTTGCTACTATCGTCGTCGCCTCTTCCTTCGTATTCAAGACTTCTCCTCCCCCTTCCACGTCATGTTCTGCTACTCGTGTGTGTGTGTGTGTGTGTGTGTGTGTGTGTGTGTGTGTGTGTGTGTGAGGGAAAAATTACTTCCCTGTTTCAACACGCACCTTGTTCCACCACCAGCACCACCTCCACCACCTTATTCTTCTTTTCTTCCTCCTCATGTTCCTCCTTTTCCTCCTTCGCATTCCACCACCACAACTACCATCACCTTCTCCTCCTCCTCAACACACCCACTCATCCTTCACGGCGGATACATCCTTGCAACATGGCATCGAGTATTACCTAAACCCGATTATACCTCTCTCTCTCTCTCTCTCTCTCTCTCTCTCTCTCTCTCTCTCTCTCTCTCTCTCTCTCTCTCTCTCTCTCTCTTCGTAGTGCCTCTCTCGTTTTATCACTTCCATCTCTTCAGTTTTGGTACACTTTTACTTTTCATTTTTCTTTCTTTCCCCTCACATCAGATTCTACTCTTGGACCTCATCACCTTTTTCGTTTACTTTTTTATGTTCTTTGTAATGGTTCACGGATCCGTAACTTTGTTTCTCTATCATCTATCATCTCTAGTCTTTTCTCTCTTTATTCATTTCTATTTATAATTTGACGTTAATGTGCCGTTTCGTCTATTTCTAATTTTGTTTTTTTTTTTTTCTTTTTTCTTCTCTAGAATGTTCATCGTTTTGGAGAAGACATAAATCTCTCTCTCTCTCTCTCTCTCTCTCTCTCTCTCTCTCTCTCTCTCTCTCTCTCTCTCTCTCTCTCTCTCTCTTTCATGATTCTGTTCTCTCCACTCTCATCATCTCTCCCTCATCCCACTCGCGTGTTCCCTCTCCTGCCTTCCTCCTCCATCTCCTTATCTCCTCCACCTCCATCCCTTCCACCCATCATCCGTTCACCCTGAAAGGCCTCTCTTCACCCCCAACCTCCCATCACTCGAGAACCGAGAATGTGGGACAACTTTTTCTCCAAATAACCTGAAATTTAGCGAAGATAACTATGGCTGGTGTGGAAGAGAAAAAAATCTTACTAGCACAGACACGTACGCAAGTGAGCCCACGCACACACACACACACACACACACACACACCTACTCACTCACTCACTCACTCACTCACTCTCCTCTCTCTCTCTCTCTCTCTCTCTCTCTCTCTCTCTCTCTCTCTCTCTCTCTCTCTCTCTCTCTCTACCGGTTCCACTATTTATTAATAACCCAACAAAACAAAACGTTTACCAGGTTGGTGAGCAACACAGGAAATGCGGAGTGCTTGTGCCACAGTTGAGCTGGTGAGCTTCATAACCAATCTAGTGTGCTCACCAAAGCGTCCCAAATGTTGATACGTCTGAGAGCACCAGCAGAGCAAGCGTGAACTTATAAGTGTAAATAAAACCACATGACCACTTCTCCATCGAATCCTAAGCCAGCAGAGGGCGTCCATCTTGGCACTACTGCTGCAAATTAATTTGAGGACAAACAGATCTGAGAGTTCACCCAACCCTCTCCCTTCGCCTTGATCCCTCCCTGCCTTGGTACTTCTTTCCTCCCTTCTCTACCCCACTACTTTGTAAAATGTTTCCCTCTACATCCTACTTACACAAAATGATACAAAAATTCAATAACAGGTGATTATTCGTATGTTTGCATTTCATAAATATGTTCTATGAATTCGGTACTCGAGCGAAGGAAGAAGAGTTTACTTGATTAGTGATCACACGAAAAGCGGACACTGGAATTCTCTCTCTCTCTCTCTCTCTCTCTCTCTCTCTCTCTCTCTCTCTCTCTCTCTCTCTCTCTCTCTCTCTCTCTCTCTCTTTTACGCGCGCACACACACACACACACACACACACACACACACACACACACACACACACACACACACACACACGCGCGCGCGCGCGCGCGCGCGCATTTTATTTTCATCGTTAAATATTTGTGAGCTAAGACAATGCGATAATCTCTGGAGGTATCTGAGTGTAATTCTCTCTCTCTCTCTCTCTCTCTCTGAAAGAATAATCGTATATCTGCACTTACGTTTTTCAATGCATTTTTACCCAAAGAACGCGAAAGTAGGGAAAACCAGGCCAAGGTTTCGAGCAGCACGAAATGGGAATTTCTGTGTTTTATTTCGGTGTTTACTTTGAGTCTGCCATCGTTCACGTTTCTTACCTATTATAATTACAAGTAGTAGTAGTAGTAGTAGTAGTAGTAATAGTAGCAGTAGTAGTAGTAGTAGTAGTAGTAGTAGTAGTAGTAGTAGTAGTAGCAGTAGCAGTAGTAGTAGTAGTAGTAGTTATCAGCATAATTATCTTCTTATGCTTACTAAAACCTAACCACTGACAGTGACTTCATAAAAAAAAAAAAAAACTTATCAACAAGGAAAACTGCAGCAGATGCGTAATACCTTTACTGCTGTCACTGGGTACGACTGGAGTGTGTGTGTGTGTGTGTGTGTGTGTGTGTGTGTGTGTGTGTGTGTGTGTGTGTGTGTGTGTGTGTGTGTGTGTGTGTGTGTGTGTGTGTGTGTGTGTGTGTGTGTGTGTGTGTGAAGGATCAGTGCGTGCATGTAGATCGATGGCACTGCACCTTGAGACTCGCGCGGGAGAAGGGAACAGGGGAGAGTTGGAAAGAATGGAGGGGTTGGTGAAGGAGAAAGAGGAGGAGGAGGAGGAGGAGAAAAGGCAGGTGAGTGTTTTGGTTGCGGTCTTTCAAGGCAACATACAATACCAGTGTTTCTTGGCGAAGGCAGGTTGCAACATACTTTTCTTGTTTTATTTATGCATGTGTGTGTGTGTGTGTGTGTGTGTGTGTGTGTGTGTGTGTGTGTGTGTGTGTGTGTGTGTGTGTGTGTGTGTGTGTGTGTGTGTGTGTGTGTGTGTGTGTGTGTGTGTGTGTGTGTGTGTGTGTGTGTGTGTGTGTGTGTGTGTGTGTGTGTGTGTGTGTGTGTGTGTGTGTGTGTGGCAAGCCAAGGGAATCAAACACCTCGATTCTGTTGGCTGATTAAGGTTTTTTCTTCTCTCTCTTTTCTTATATTGTGCTTTGTTCCTTATCTTTCATGTCTTCAAACAGCTTAAGTCCGTTGGAGCAGCACACGAGTGAGTCAACAAGGGTACAGGCAAACACAGGTGTCCAGACTAACGTACCCAAGTGAAGGGAGTCGAGGCTAGACCAGGAACTAATGGACCCCCGCATGAACGCCTCGCTTTTCCCTCCGTAACGTTCGCTGGTAGAAAGCGTTTGTCACCTGCTCTCTCTCTCTCTCTCTCTCTCTCTCTCTCTCTCTCTCTCTCTCTCTCTCTCTCTCTCTCTCTCTCTCTGGAAAACAACTTTAGTAATATAAACAGGATCTTTAATCTTTATCATTGCTATTTTCATTCCACTATCCACTATTATTACTACTACTATCACTACTTATCATTCCCAACTAATATCATCATGACTATTATTATCCTTTGTCAACATCACACCCACCTACCTTTTCCCATTAGCCTAACACTATTACCACCTGCCGCTAACATCACCACGTCTACAACCGCCTTGGCCACCACAACCACGAGTCGCTACGTCTTCCATGCAAGCGCACGAGGAACATAATAACAAGTCCACGAACACAATAGCACAAAGTCATTACATACTTCATGAGTAGTGTGGGCCGCGGTCTAGCACTTGTTGTGGGGATGGGAAGCAGGGGCAAGTTCAGGGACTCGGGAAAGGAATGATGAGGGTTACAGCAATGAGAAAAGATTTGAGTGGGAGAGGGAGAGCGGGAATACCATCACAGGCGGGGCACGAGGAGGTTACAAATGAAGTACGTAGTGAAGGGGGAGGGAGGAAAGCAGGGATGGTTTAGGCTGTTAATCTATTTCTGAATCGAATACACTGCACGAGTCCTGGGTAGCAGCTCCAACTTCGCGGCTGTAGAGGGTCTTCTAGAGGGTTATAGTTTAATAGATGCCATAACACTATAATGGAAAATTCTTACTCTTGTTTATAAAGTCCCTGACATCACTGTATTTATTCTATCAAACATATGAGGTATGATGGTTGACGCCGAGAACATTACATCTATGGTCCTGCAGCTTGGGGCGACAGGAAATTAGGAGCCACTCGTTTAGACAGAGTTCAACATACCGCGATTTTCTAATGTTATTACGGTCTTTGACTTGACATTTGCAAATAAGATCAGCGAATGTCACGTAGTGGCGGTCGATGAATTCATTGATCTGTTCCTACTTGGCTTCAAGTAAAGGCGTAATTCAAGTCTACGAACAGACTTATGCCTTTCTTCCTTGTTTCTCCTCTTGATTTCCCTTTTGATATACGGAACTTCGTAAACATCAGCTACCACCATGATTAATTTTACTATCTAATTATATATAATGTTTCACGTCAATTTTTCTTCTCTCGTCTTATGACATTCTTCCATTCCTAC
>NC_087155.1:22750055-22767555 GCF_035594125.1 Scylla paramamosain | reverse complement strand
AGACTGCCAGGCCTCTTCTGGGGTTCCCGCCTTACTGCAGGGTGAGAGAGAGAGAGAGAGAGAGAGAGAGAGAGAGAGAGAGAGAGAGAGAGAGAGAGAGAGAGAGAGAGAGAGAGAGAGAGAGAGAGAGAGAGAGAGAGAGAGAGAGAGAGCACATGCATGATGCAGTGACTGACAAGTTGAAGAGAGAGGACAAAGGTGAGAGACAAGCTCAAGAAAAAGACGAGGAAAAAGAAGAAACTTCACAACACACACACACACACACACACACACACACACACACACACACACACACACACACACACACACACACACACACACACACACACAAAGTTAAACAAAACAAATAATATACATGTAATTATATATCACAAACATATTATAAACATAAGATAAAAAAAGGGTTCCGCATTTATACCTCCTTCCTTACACACACACACACACACACACACACACACACACACACACACACACACACAAAGAGCGCTCAGTTATTCCCTAAAACAAAATAAATGCCAATTCAGTGACACACTTCATAAACAAGACGCACAAGACAAACGTGCTGATGAATCGACAAACAATGACTCGAGCAGAGGCGGCGGATTCAGGTAAACACAAGGAGGAAATTTTCTTAAGGTAAACCATGACGCCTCGGAAACACAACGCCGCGACGCGAACAAAACCCACCTGTTTCCTGAATCCGTTGCAGGAGTGGCGGAGGATGGAAAATCTGAGCGCGGAAACTAAGGACAGCCAAAATACAGGTAAATAAAAAGTTCACCAAAATATCCTCACCTAAGAGTCCTGCTTTAGTGTGGTTCCTTTAGTTTGTGTGATTTAAGGATGATAAAAAATATAATGAGTGCAGCAAGTGGCTCAAATGAAGTTCCACATCCGAGAATATGAGAAAGGAAATGTAACTCATCCTGGTTCACGACTCATCCTCGATACAAGATGAAAAGTAGCCTTCATGGAGTTGGTCATCCTAGCGGATGAGGCAACGTGTCCAAGTAAAGGGTTGCAGGACCCGAGCACTGCAGCCACCAGGGTCGGGCGAGGCGGGGCAGGGGCGCAGCCACACTTGCTTGCCGCGCGGCGAGTATGACCTGGTTATTAGTGGCGATTCATTCTGATACGGACCAGTTCTAAGGATTACAATTTTCCACCGAGTCACAGTCATTATCTTTGGTGCTCATTCTTACCAGTTGTCTCCGAGAAGACCCGTAAATAGGAACCCATGTATTATTTCGTTCAAGTCTCCTAAACATCTTATGCTTTGCTCCCCTTCACCTTCCAGCATCTCTTGCTGCTGCCCAGGCCGGCCTAGCCCACGCTGAGCCAAGGTTAGCAAGACACGTACGCCACCTTCCTCACCACGGCGTGCTGGCTGAACGCGTCTCTCCATCTGTCCGAGATGAGGAAGACAATACACGAAAGCAACAACACATGAAAGGGATCAGAAAAAAAAAAAAAAGAACAGCTGTATGAACATTCTCAGGTAAGAGCAACAATTCTCAGCCTTATTGGAAAAGACTTGCTTTTCTTTATTCATGTACACGGCTGTTACATCCTTGAACTCCAATGCAGAGATAATGAAGAAACAACACGTGTCTCTCCTTTTTTCCTCTATTTCTTTAAAACTCAGCAAAAATTCGAACTCATAGATCATTATTTAGCGTTTTATTGCTTGATCTCTGATGTTAATGCATTACATGTGCACAATAGAATTTTAATAGTAAGAGTTCCAAACACAAGTCTTGAAAATCAGGTAGAGCAGCAAAACATGAGTGTAGAGTAAGGTGAGTCAGGGATAGGAAAAAAGTTATTGAACACTAGCAGAATAAGTAAAAAATAAGAAGGGGAAAAAATATAAAAACAGGTTTTCTCAAAAGGTTGGCATTGGTAAGGTTTCTTGTGCCAAACTGAGGAGCAACACGTGTCAGGGGCCGGCAGGGAGGGCAGAATATGGCAACATGAAAGAAGAGACGCAGTATGACATTTCCCATGACATACAGCATGACGCACCACGGCTCCGCCACACCCTTCTCCCTCACACGTGGCCACACCACTACCACCACCACCACCACCAGCACAGCCCCTCACCACCATCTTGCACCACCACCACCACCACCACCACGGCCGTCCCTCCGCCTCTGCCCCTCGTCACCCTCTTTGCATTTACTACCACCGATCCTCACACCACCACCACCTTCACTCCTGCCGCTGCTCACACCCACCTTTATTGCTGTCCAGAAACACCACCCTTCCGCTCCCCCCTCACCGTCACCCTCACTCTCTCCCTCAGCCTCTGCCTCTGTCACAGTCTGAGCCTCCCTCACCGCACCGCCAGCAGAACCGAGCTCTCAGCAGCACCCCACACCTCAGTCTGCGCCACAACAAACACAATTACCTCCATCACAACCTCGCACTATATCCTTCATCTAACACCACAGCCACCACCACCACTACCACCAACAACATCGGCAGGCAAGCAGGCGTCCAATACACTAGACAAATACCTCGATCTGACTGAAAATCTGTAAACTATGCGGCAAATATTACTGTCTTTAGATATATACGACATGATGGATACGCCCTCGTCAGTCACAACAGCAGCAGCGGCAGCAGCCATCCTCCAGGAAAATAGATTTATATATACAGAAACCGACAGAACATAGAGCCACCCCTGAACCGTTATTATTTTACAATTCAGTGAGATGTATTTTGTAAGGATCTGGTTCAAACAGTGAGACGCAGCAGGCGGCGTGCTGCTGCCGACGATGCGGCGCCGCCCTGCGTGTGTTTCTAATAACTCCTGCTGCTTCCATTGGTCTGTGATAAATGCTGGGGTCCTTCCCGCGGGCAGCAGGCCAGAACTGAGCCACAGTCTTCCCCTCAGCTCGGGCCTGTGGTTGTGCTTGTCACCTTTGTCTTGATTCTCGCCACAATGGCACAACCTCCACCAGCCACGCTCAATGATAAGCTGCAGCGGAAACAGTTATCATCTCTGGTTTTGCCGCAAATGTAAATGTGGAATACAATTGCGAGAGGTAAGAAAACATATCTCTTGCATTTAACATCAGTGAATAAAATCATCTTCCAATGAACAAACTTTCAGCGACCTGACAGCCGGATGCAACTCCAGCCAGCCGGCAGCCAACCACCCGGGATCGCGGTTTCCCGCTTGTTTTTTCTTCAAGTCCAACTCCCAGCACGGCCGATAGCTTACTCTCGTGCGCTGCTAGCGGCTCAGCATTGTTTCTTGCGTGTTTCTTTTATGTCTACCACTAATTGCACTAAAACATAATCCTCATTATTGTTAAAATTTTACCCCAACATTTTGTTTGAGTGAAATCGAAATACTACGTTAGTGAGACCAAGTGCAATGAATGCTGTTCCCATCACATAACTGTGACTCCACTCATAAGGTGCACTGAACCCACCATCACAAGGGATCAGCCAAGACTAAGTGAGATCAGAGACAGTGACACAAACCTTCGAGATGATTAGAACTCAAGAACCTGAATGAGAATTTCCGTCACCACCAACCATCAATACATTATTTTGAGACAAGGAGTTTATTGGGTAGAGCCAGTGCATCTGGATTCCGAGGAAATATCCAATGAAACGTTACGAAAGATCAGAATGACTAAGCATTTTTTTAGGGTTCCTTCTGTTTCTCGTTTTACAAATTCACTTCAATTCAAATTTTAAATTTCAAACGATGTGCATATTGCCTCATATTTGTTTTGATATAATTGTTTTGCGACTTAAACACTTTGAAAATAACTGCTGGAGGCACAAAACTCACATCCTGTACGTTAGTCTCTGCGGGTACTCAGTTCATACTTGGTTCCTTTGTAAAGATGAACATACTGATCTGGATTTGACTTCAAGTTTCAATGGACATCTATGCCAACCAAATAGTCGAATGCCACAGAACGGCGGGAATCAATTATGGCAGCAGTGACGTCTTTGCCTCACCTGCCACACAAATATTATTCTCCTTCTGCAGTATTCCTAGGATCGTCCTGAGGCCCAAAGTGGTTTCTTCAGCGTCAGTAAATAATTTTCAGTAAAGCTTATAATACTTATATACGTCTACCGTAAGGTTTTCAATGTTTTTATCCATTCTACCATAAAACCTTTAATTAATTATTGTACCTAGTCTCTTTCCTCTAACAAGGGAGGCTCTAAATCATAATTATAGTCCTGTGTTAATGTTCCCAATATAATATCAACCTTTAGTTACGAGACAACACATAAATCTTTAGCCGCGCTCATTTCCCCCTAAAATGATTCTTGAAATTATGAATTTGATCTCATGCAGGATTAATTTTCTTCAGGGAGATAAAAGTGTAATACCTGTTTAATTGAGTACTTGAAGTTGTTGTAACTGGTAGGCATGTCAGTAACTGCAACCGACATGCTTTGTCATCATTTTGTTGTGACTAATTACCTGCCACTATAAAAACCTGAATAATTTATCGTTTAAAAGATTATTTATATTTTCAAAAGACGAACTGAGGAAATGACTTGACTTTTTTTTGTCACCGATGCGCATTTATTTTCTGCGTTGGGTTTTTTAGTTTTTCTGCTTCATCATTACTTCCACACACACACACACACACACACACACACACACACACACACACACACACACACACACACACACACACACGGAAACTTTCAAACTTCTCCGCCGAGTTCCGCAGTGTCAAGGGAAATAGTGACCCGTCACGATGATGGCGGTGGGTCACAGACTACCCAGATGCCAGAAAAGCAGAAGCCACTCAGACCTCTAGGCACGAACTGCATCAGGTGAAGGCGTGAGCACCATTCAGGACCGCGGATTAGCTACAAGCCCTCTCAACCTCCTTTTGTCATCCGCTCTTCTCCTTCCCTTCTTCTCCTGACACAGGGTGTTCTTTGAAATGTTAGCAAGAGATCAAGTGTTCTATTTCTCCAAATGTTTTCTTTAAGCCACTAGTCTTTAAACGGTGAATAGAAGAAAAAATAGCGATGGGTAAAACTAAATTGAGATAAGCCAATGTTCGATTACCTTAAATTCTGTATGCTACAACCAAATACACGCACACGCCCGCGCGAGCACACACACACACACACACACACACACACACACACACACACACACACACACACACACACACACACACACACGGTTCACCTGTCCGGTCGGCGTAATTGTGGTGCAGGTCTCCCTCCCGCTACCCAGCTCTCCACACCTTGGCAGATCGTCATGCATTACACATGACCGCGCCTCTCACTCGCTCCCCGCCGCCCCACCGCCGCTCGCCGCTCCTTCACCTCTTCCACCAATCACTTATCCCTTCTGTATGCCCGTTTCTCCTCATTCTCACCGGCAGCCGTTGTCTGCGCCTCCCCATACGTCCTTCACCTCTCGTAAACCATCTTATTCCTCCTCTACACATCCCAGTTTAGGTTCAGAATCAATCTACATGCAAAATCAATCGCAGCACAAGCATAAGAATATACTTCTCCCCTCTCCCTCCTCCTTCTACCTGCATCGAGCCGCCCAACCCTCAACGCCCGCCAGCCAGTTCCACCACGCTGCCAGCCGTGCAGTGAACCCGCCCTGGCCGCCACCCGGGAGACCTTCATGACCCATAAGTTAGAGGAAAGTTTGAGGGAATGAGTGGGTGGTGGAGGCTGTGTTAGCGGAGCGTGAGCGGGGAGGAGGCAGGTGGCTGGCAAGGAAACTAGAAAGCTTGATCAGATTGTGACTGGTCAGGCCAGACTACAAGGACCTGCTTTGAGAGGAACATCACCACAACCTCCACTTATGACATCGATCCGTATGGTGCGAAACTACTGGGAAGGAAGGGAATGGAAGGTGCTGACCGTAAAGCGAGCCGCCTTAGATTGTAGTAAAGTAAACGGTGTGGCTAGGACCTAAAAATAACCAGCCTCCCTCTTCGTCAGGCTTAATTCTCGACAATTAAAATATTTACAACGCTGAAAATTTGTACTCACATTTATCAGCACCGCTTAGGAGCCTGCTGCATCGTAAGGAGGTGCGGTTATAATGTGTGGGATGCTGAGTGCGTGGCGAGAAGAGACAAGGCCAGAGTATCAATGTCCCCGACGCGTTGTAAGAAGTCAAATGCAAGAACGTCATTTGGCTGAGGAGACTAGACGAGCTTAGTGTTTTCGTATAGAAGCCCATGTATGTGGGGTCTGTTTGTAGGTCTGTGTATGTGTCTGTGTATGAGTGCATGCAGGTGTCGGGTCTATATGCGTGGGTCTGTGTGCATGTGTGGGAAGTGTCTGTGCATATGCGCGTGTGGGTCTGTGGATATGTGTGTGTGTGTGTGTGTGTGTGTGTGTGTGTGTGTGTGTGTGTGTGTGTGTGTGTGTGTGTGTGTGTGTGTGTGTGTGTGTGTGTGTGTGTGTGTGTGTGTGTGTGTGTGTGTGTGTGTGGATGGTGCCTGTGAGTGTGAGTCTGTGGGTGTAGCAGAAGTGTATGATTCACTGTTCAAGGCTTTCTGGTTTGTTTTATGGGCTATTTCCACTTGTTTTGGAATCAGCTGGCAGAACATGTTATAGATGGTGGAGGTCATTCAGATGATGATGATGATGATATGATGAAGAGGAGGATAATCACCGTAAGCAAGACTGTAGCAAATCCTCCTGAGTTTCTTTCAGAACTGAGTTAGAGAAATACATAAACTGGTGTTAGGAAAGATATTGAACAAGAATTACAGAAACAAAGACAAATTTAATCGTCAAAGTATTTAAACCTGGAAAAAAATAAAATAAAAATTCCATTCCATACATATCGCAGGCAATGGAAATAAACAACACAGAAAATTACTTTATTTCAGTTGGTGCCTTGAAAATATACAGCATTTCATCTTAGAATACCTTCCCGAGCAGACTGTTGATTACATCTCTCCTTGCCGTATGAAAAGAAGTCAAGCTGGTGGTTCGAAGAACATTCTAATTTACACCTTCACCTGATAATTCACATGAAAAATACTAGTAGTATATTCACCTGCAACTGTGATATTGAACTTGTTATTAAGTCGAGCTAACCAGGTGGGTTATATAGGGCGGGCAGCATAAGAATGTAAAATCATTACTAACGACAGTCAATAAGGAGAGAGAGAGAGAGAGAGAGAGAGAGAGAGAGAGAGAGAGAGAGAGAGAGAGAGAGAGAGAGAGAGAGAGAGAGAGAGAGAGAGAGAGAGAGAGAGAGAGAGAGAGAGAGAGAGAGAGAGAGAGAGAGAGAGAGAGAGAGAGAGAGAGAGAATACACAAGGAATACCCTGCGTTTAAAGTCGCAGGTCGCATATCAACCCTCAAAGGCATAAAAGGCACGCGGAGGGAAACTGAGCCCAGAGAAAGTCAGAAGGAAACAAGGTGAGATTTGTTGTCGGTGGGGAAAGGTGAAACTTAGGCGGAAAGAAGGAATGCAGATATGCTCTCCCGTATACAGAGGCAGAGAGGGAGGAGATGTGTACATAGAGAAAGTCCGAGAAAGGACGCCGGAGTAATCTGAGGGCGGTGACCTTGAGGGTAGTGTGCTCAAGGATTGTATTTAGGTTCTCATCTGAAGCAGGACAACGAGGTTAAGAAAAATCTCATTGCGAGGAATTCCTGCCTCCAAGAAATGCATTGTGATGTACTTTTGTGAAACAGACTCAGGTGTTTAATCTTAATCTTGCTTTCCTCTGGACGTGAGTGCACACATCTTAGGACAATTCTTGCTCCTGGTGACCTTTTTTTTTTTTCCAGACTGCCAACGAAATCTGACTTTTTTTTACTTCTGCTTCTTTATACAATTTTCTACAGCCGTTAATATTCACACACACACACACACACACACACACACACACACACACACACACACACACACACACACAAAAAAAAAAAAAAAAAAAAAAATATATATATATATATATATATATATATATATATATATATATATATATATATATACGAGGTGTGTCATTAAAGTTCCAGGACTGGTGTCCTAAAAGATGAATTTCAAACCCAAGCCACAAACCACCATATTTCCCCTTCAAAGTAATCCTTCTGGAGTATACAACTGCGCTCCCAACCCTCTACAGTCACTAATCTTTTTCTTACGTGCTTTTAAAATCATGTCCTCTGTTGCAGGTCGTTTAACAATGAGCGCTGAACAGCGAACAAACTTGAAGTTTTTGGTGCAGTTGGGGAAAACGCCGTCAGAAGCACTGGGTATGCTGCAAAAAGTGTACGGGGATGAGACAATGTCACGCTCACGTGTTTTTGAGTGGTGCAAGAGGTTCAAAGAGGGCCGGGAGGACGTGGAAGATGACCCCAGGAGTGGAAGACCCTCAACGAGCAGGAATGAGGCCAATGTTGAGCGTGTCAAGCAGATGGTGCGTGACGATCGTCGGTTGACTGTTCGAAAGATCGCAGATGAGCTTGGCATGAACCACAACAGCGTGTGGAAGATTATCACTGAAGATCTGGGCATGCGGAAAAGTCTGTGCGAAGATGGTGCCGAGACTCCTGAACGATGACCAGAAGGGACGACGCATGCAGGTGTGTCAGGACATCCTCGAGCGTCTGGAAACTGAACCAGACTTGCTCAGGAGAGTCATCACCGGCGATGAGTCCTGGGTATTTGAGTACGACCCGGAGACCAAACGCCAGAGCCTTCAATGGAAGAGTCCGGCGTCGCCACGGCCGAAGAAAGCAAGGCAGTCCAGGTCCAGCTTCAAGGTCATGTTGATCGCTTTCTTCGATGTGAGGGGCATCGTCCACTGCGAGTTCTTGCCACAGGGCCAGACAGTCAACCAACATGTGTACAAAGAAGTACTGCGGCGTCTGCTTCGTGCAGTGCGCGAGAAGAGGCGGGAGTTGTGGCAGGGCAACTCGTGGCTGCTTCACCACGACAATGCGCCTGCTCACAATGCCCTGAGCATCAGAGAGTTCTTGGCCAAGAAGAACATCGCCGTGCTGGAGCAACCGCCCTACTCACCTGACCTCGCTCCGTGCGACTTCTTCCTCTTCCCCAAGCTCAAGGAGGTCATGAAGGGGACCCGTTTTGATGATGCGGACGACATCAAAAAGGCCGTGACGACGGAGCTGAGGAGCATCCCGCAAGAATCCTTCCAGCAGTGCATGCAAGCCTGGCAGAGAAGGATGGACAAGTGCATGCGGTGCCAGGGGGATTACTTCGAAGGAGATAACCTATAGTTTGTAGCCTGGATGTGAAATAAAACTTGTGTGGCACCAGTCCTGGAACTTTAATGACACACCTCGTATATATATATATATATATATATATATATATATATATATATATATATATATATATATATATATATATATAAAACATTTAGCACTGAAATGTGCTACTTCTGGCACATTTTACGTTTTTGTCTCGTTGTCAACAAAATGTGTATTTTTCACTTTAGTTCCACTTTTTCTTTTTTAGATGTAAGAAATTTCAGTATTAAGAATTTTATTTGTAGTACGTTTTTCAAATTATTAATTCTATAAACATAACGTTTATTTATTTTTTCTTTAATTTTTGTATTAATAAGCCTTCACTCACCCTTAGTCACAACTTGCAGGGGAAGTTGAGGAATGAATATACTTCTAATCTTCTTCCTCCTCTTTCACTTCCTGTTCCTCCTCGTCTTCCACTTCCCCTCGCCACCCTTCCCCTCACCTCCAGCTCCTCGTCATGTAGAGGCGATGAGGTCACAGATTAAAAATAACTTTGGCGAGAAAACATTTCATCTTTCCGGCTCTTCTCACGGTGGTAGCAGCGAGGGTAGGAAGCGATCAGGCCAGGAAAAAATGACGAATTGTTACACGAACTATTTTTCGGTTAAGCTAATGGATTATGGAGAGCGTGTTGCCAGCGTACGGAACTCGAACTCTCACAAGGCTTGGGGATGCAGAGAGAAAACAGTTTGATCATCGAAGAGGTTAAATCATGAATGACAATGAAAACTGTGCTCGTAAATTTGTTCTTCGTCCTTATGCATCGTCAAGGCTAATTTCAAGGAACTGAACTACACACTGACGCAGTCTTCCTGCCGTCACCACATGATAATGGGAATAAACACAGCGCTGGTGTTTCTCCTGAAAGTAGCGGGGCTTTAACACGCAAGAAACGACCGGAGTGGAGCAGCAAGGAGTACATACACCTACAGGGCGCGTCAGAGAGCTGTGTTGGCGACGGGAATGGTGTTGCCTTAGGTCTTCCGGGGTGGATGAGAAGTACCCCGCTGCTCCCCGCCACCCTCCGCGCCCCGTCCCCGCTCTCCGGGAATCTTGCCGCCACACGCATCACTGCCACGATACTTTGGCCGGGTACTCCACAGATTCCCTCGTACAGTACCATCATCTGCGTTGGCCGAAAGCTGCGTCAGTTCTTGGTCGTGCTCCAAAGGGCGCGGCGCAAGTGACGTCGCCAGCAGGTCTGCAGGTTTGCCGTGACTGGCCAGCTTGACCCGGCGCGACACGCGGGATTGGTGTTGGCCAAGGCGACGTGCCAGGGAGATGTTGCCCAGCCAGCGTGTGACAGGCAGGCAGAGGTACTCTATAAATACCTGGCTCAAGGCCGGGTGTCAGGAAGACGCCCCACACCTGTTCCCGCCAGTCTGCTTATCCCAGCCACACCGCCCCAGCCTTGTGTGACAGGTGTAAAAGTTCCTCTTCTATTTTTTTCATGCTTTTTATTTGGCATTGCTTTGCATTGTGGAGTGGCACTTTAGGTCTTCAGAAGTTAGTGTGTGAATGTAATGGGTATCTTGGAAATGTGCCAAAGGGAATGGGAGGGAGGCTCATGACGACCAATGGCGGGGAATGATGCAAGTACAATATCGTAACGGGAAAAGTTTAGGGAATGGGATCCACGACATGCACGCACTCCAACACCAGTAGTGGAAACATCAATGTTACTGAACACCACGTGAAGGGATCCAGAGTGCTATGTAGTGGATGCTCATCAAGGGTGTCCAGCAGAGGGGCGGCCGGAAGTAGCGGAGGCCTAAAAGTATTAAACGTTACAGGCACTGAACACTGTGCTCAGGTTTCCATTTCCTTTCATACTGAGTGAACAATATTCCCCACAGTGATCACCACATGCACTGCTGCAACCACCCTTATCATATTGGTGGTATTTGTACAGTGCAATCATGTGAAGCAAAGCTAAAATTTTCGGCCAAACAAATTTTACGTTTTTCCATCACTTTTTTCTTCGTAAAGATCAACTTGCTGACTGCCGTATGAAGGTCTTGCTAAATACAGTAGATATATGAATAAGAAAATATAATTTGTGTTGAATCATTACATCACCTCGTTCCGTAAAGCTATAGCAAGACCACAAAGGATAGCACACATGTACCAGGGGGAGAGAGTGTGAAAGTGTGTGTGTGTGTGTGTGTGTGTGTGTGTGTGTGTGTGTGTGTGTGTGTGTGTGTGTGTGTGTGTGTGTGTGTGTGTGTGTGTGTGTGTGTGCAAAGATTTTGTCAATTGACTCAATGATAAAAAAAAAAAACGGACAAAGAAACACACACACACACACACACACACACACACACACACACACACACACACACACACACACATATACAAACCTTTTCTCTCTCTCTCTCTCTCTCTCTCTCTCTCTCTCTCTCTCTCTCTCTCTCTCTCTCTCTCTCTCTCTCTCTCTCTCTCTCTCTCTCCACCACAATTGGCGCACCCCACAAACACCGGCTTAATACAAACACACACGCGTAAATCACAATAATAGGTCCGAAAACGCTTCCTAGTTATTAGCGTGATGACGCCACACCCAAAGGCGGGAGGTGAACGACACTGGTCCTCCCTCACGCAGCCAACAAGGCCTCTAACCACCGCCCTCGCCGACACCAGAACGAAAACCAAAGAGGACTAAATTAAAAGATCAAGAAAACTGAACACACACGAGCGAGTGGCCGGCAAATTGACATCATACTTTCTTGCCTTTCCTTCGTTCGCCAGCGGGTAAATCATAACACAAGAATGCTTCGGGAGGGCCGAGAGTGAGAGAATCGAGGAGCTAAATGGTGGTTCGCACGACTTCCAGCCCTCACAGTCATCACGGAGTTACATGACGCCGGGAAGAGAACTTTCTCGCCGTGAAATCAGTGATTAGAGTACAGACAATGCCAGGCGACGAGGGTGGATAAGGCAGGTGGACCCAGAGGCGTGGTGGGGAAAGCAAGTCTTACTGCCGGGTGGTGAACGGGCGGGCATGGCGGGGCTGGCGGGAAGCAGCGTGGCCCTCCATACCTTGATACTGGCCATTGCTCCCGGCATTATAATCAAGAGACACGGACACTATAATCCTGAGCAGTTAGTCGGCCCCTCACTGTGATGTTATCGTCCCACCAATCACCAGTCGCGCGGCCAACACTATTGGGCTTTGTGCGTTTTTGATAAGATTTGATGCATCTCCCTTCCTCCACGCTCCCTGCCCCAGCGGTAAAATTATGAGAACAATATACATGATATCCTGACCCGCCCTGAGTTATAAATCATCATGATTCTCCAGACCTTAGGAAAGGGTCGTGGATGAGAGACAAGAAAATAGTAAGCCCCAGCCATGGTTCGGGGAAAGGAGATACCAGTAAGCTGAATTGCCACGCCAAAACTTGTTATTTCTTTGATCTATCCGTTCAAAGAGGCGGGGTCTCCAGCGTCCCCAAGTTTTCCTGTCAAATGTGAGCTGCAGGGAGGTCCCGAGGGCAAGACCGATATAGATTTCTACATTTTTTCCCCGATAACAAGGAACGAAGGAAGCGAGGCGGCGGGCAAGTGTATTCTGGTCACTGGACAAGTCTATCTTGGTCAATGGGAACGCTGGACACAGTTCACCGACATTGAGACGAGTGACTGGCAGTCTCAAAAACAAATTAGTTAAGGAAATTCTTCCGTCAAGATGTCAACGAACTATGCCTCACTCACTCAGCGCCTGCGCAAGAGTCGGCAGCAGGAGACACACTTACTACCAGGCTATCTTCCTTCAGGCCAAGACGATCCAACCAAGCAGAGCTGCGAGAATTAAAGAAAACAGACGAAAGAATGCGTCCGATGATATTAAACTGTCATGAGCCGTCTTGTTGACATTCTTGAAGCCAAAGAGTTCAAGAGTGTCTACAGTTGAAGCAATCTCACACGGTGTGTGTGTGTGTGTGTGTGTTTTCCCGGACAGGCTGGTCAACAGGATCAGGTTGGGTGGCTCGCCTCGGTCTCGGCGCACTATTACAGGCAGCAAGTTACTAATGCAGTGTTGCGATGATAACAGTAAGAGCCTAATGGTGTAGGGATGGTTGCAGCAAGGCGACGACCTGACCTGCGCCTCACCGCTCAGGCTGTGGGGACTTCCGATGCGACGGGGCAATCAGCTGTAACTTTCATCGATTGAACAGGACCGTTATAAGCAGAAATCATCAGCACCACCCCTTCCATTCCTCCCTTCCTTCTTCACTTCCTCCCGTCCTCCCTCACTGCCGCGCACTGCCTAAGTCCACACTCTCTCCTACAGCAATGACTAATGAACAACCATACCTCCTCATGGTGGCGCAAAATAAGCACCTAGCCCTAAGATGCCACTTAACTGATACACCACACCTTCCGTTATGAAACTTAGGATATACACCAACATAAATCCTTCCTTCCTTGTGATGGCGAGGAATAGAAGGATGTGCCTGATCTGGTGTGAAAACCTGCCTTCGTCTTTATTGCTTTCTTCAAGGTTTTTGCCTGTCGGGAGCGTGGCCTTCACGTGCCCCTGTGGACTGTATATGACGAAGTCGGTGATTTGGTGCCCGGTTTATCACCTCCGCGTTTCCCAAGGGTAATGCACCAACACAGACAGGGTCATCACTAATCCGACAGGTCTACACTAGGGAGGAATGTAAACAGCAACAAAGTGCTCCATTTTCCCGTAATAAGGTTTGAAGTGCAGCACAACAATACAGATGATGGTCAACTTGCTACCCAAACACTTACGCGGCCCGGAAATCGATACTGCTGCCAACTTCCTGCTTCCTGCACTCACGAGCCGAGGAAGGTGTGTGTGTGTGTGTGTGTGTGTGTGTGTGTGTGTGTGTGTGTGTGTGTGTGTGTGTGTGTGTGTGTGTGTGTGTGTGTGTGTGTGTGTGTGTGTGTGTGTGTGTGTGGAGGGGGTGGGGGCGGATGTGCGCGTGTCGTGTGTGGCCAAGTGTCACGTTATGCACTCCAGGTGTCCAGCATAGCCCAGGAGACTGGCTATGTAGCACGGCACGCAGGGACAGACTGTAAATCGTCTAACATGGATTAACTGACCTAGTAAAGCCCTCACACGTGATGAAAAATGTACATGAAGGTGTCGTTATTTCCTTCCTGCCACCAAAGGAGGCTCTCGCCATTACATTTACATCTTCCTGCAGCTGCTCACTTGATTGCCACCACAAAACCTCAAAGGAATGAAATGAACTTTGTATATTTCTTTACTAGTAACCACTGGAATATAATGTGTTTTTTCTTTCTTACAGCTAGCACTAGAACTGATTCAGAAGAGGAGACTCAAACCTTACCAAAAAAATAAATTGACATAAATCTTTTAATCCACCTCTCATTTTTCTGTTTGGAGATAATGATTTTTACTTACCATTCTTTTTACCTAGATCTTCATCTATCTAAAAAAAAACAATAAGGAGTATTATCTTAGGCAACAAAGTAACGGAGGCGACGCGGCATGAAGGCCCTAAAGGCACCCTCGTGACCAAAGCTAGAGCAACAGCCGCGAAGACAGGCAGCAGCTTTGAACAGTGAGCGATCTTGACAAACAAATCGCTGACCTCACCTCCTTCCTTGTGAAACTGCTAGTCATCAAAATTAACAACTGCTTCCCTCTTCGCCTGCCCCTCTCTTCCCTCTCCTTCACACCCCAGGCACGAACGAGGGTCGTCGTCTACCGATTATCATGCCGTGAAATTAATACAAATATCGATAGCTGATTTGCAGTTTTTTTTTTTTTTTTTTATACATGAATAACTGTCAGGTAGTGAATGATGAAGTTTCTCTTTAAGCATCTGTCTCCCAGGAAGTAGGTTAAGGGTGTGTCAGCTTCCAGGTCCGGACCACCGAGCTCCGGGCGGCGCCTCCACAACACACATCCTCCGAGGGGCTGTAGTGCGAAGGTATTACGTAGAGGGTGTCGTCACTCTCCTTATGGATATTTTCTACATACACACACACACACACACACACACAATGATATTTCAAATACACACTATTACAATAACGTTATACAACTATTAGCAGTCATCTTCAGACAGAATACAATTTCGAAATCCTAATAATCTTAACATTCTTTCACATCGACGCCTACACCGTTCACAAAGGTACATGAAATTTCCACATAAAACATAATAATTCTAACCTCTATATCTTTACCTAAACCCAGGAGTGTGACGCTACTAAGTGGTCTAGAGTACTCTGTATGGATCTTCAGTTTCATTTGGAAGCTGGTTGCTAATCAAGGCTAACAATACTATTTGCTCGCAAGTTTACCAATAATCATAGAGCTTAGGATTTTTCACATTATCCCTCAGGGTTTTTTGTGGCTCTAATACGATGTACCTGTCCATTACAACCTTATCAGACTTATAAATCTATTAATAAAAGTTTAGCAAACACTGAGTCTTTCCTTCCCTTCGAAAACTTTCATCTCATCTCCATCACCTTTGTTGCCTGGTGACAGCTCTCCAGCCTGCATGGTTATGTACACGGCCTGTGCAAAGTTGTGTTTACTAGATTCATCTTCAGAACTTCACTCCAGTCTTTGGTCTACCCGCTGACGCTCTACTTTCGGTTCAAAAATACTTAACCCCACAGCAAACCGTCATTCTCATTCTACTTTTCAGGGCCAATTCAAGAAGACAACCCTCTTGTCACCATTACTCCACAAGTCAACTCACTCGGCTTTCAGCTCTCACTTTGGCATGACACTTCCACATCAACACCCTCAGGCCTATCTTCAGATCAAGTTTCGCTACCATAAAGTACAGTATGTATTACACGTGAAGCGTACAACAGCCGAAATGTGCATGGAAAGTTTTCTCATTGTTACATGATAATTATCCGTCCATGAAACTTCTTCCACCAATTCCTAAATTTTGCTCTCCATCATCACAGTAAAAGAATAGTTCACTGCACTACAAAATTATTTTCCAACATCAATATATTTTTCCTCTCTGAACTTTTATCATTCAGTTCACAGTGTACTCAGTGCATTGTTTATTTAAGTCAATGACCTTTCTCTCCGTGTGTGTGTGTGTGTGTGTGTGTGTGTGTGTGTGTGTGTGTGTGTGTGTGTGTGTGTGTGTGTGTGTGTGTGTGTGTGTGTGTGTGTGTGTGTGTGTGTGTGTGTGTGTGTGTGTGTGTGTGTGTGTGTGTGTGCATAAAAGCAGAAGACCAAGAAAATGTACAATGTCCTCTGATCACTGTTCATTAACATGTGACCTACATTGCTAGACGTGCATCAACTGAACATCATCAGATATAGTATGTATTTTCAAAGTGATTTTAATTTATTATAATCAGAAGATATCAATACTATATAAACATTTTTTTCTTTGTATTTAACAAGGCAAACTTCATTCGCTTAAACCTCGAATGAGCTTTAGTCATATGATTCCCTGTCCAGAAGGGCTGTGGTTTTGTGATGGACACCCAACTCTCACGCACTCCCTGTCTGGATTTTGGAACATCGCCTGGAGTCACTCCACCAAGACTGCAGACTTGCAGCACCTTGTCATCCCCTTATACGAATCTTCCTGGGAGTGACTTACAAGAGTCTACTGCCTCTTTCACATTTAAGACAGTACTATCAAACACTTCAGCATCTTATACAGAGTGTACTTTTAAAGGGACCTGGTAGAAGTTATTGAAATTTTCAAGAATGATTTTCGTCATTCTAATGAAAGTTTACCGGCAACTACTGCACCGTCAATGTGGAGAGGAAGAACACCCATGATAGCCCCATTAATAATCTGTGGCTTTTTGTAATGGAAGTCCAAAGCATTTCAAAATATGGACCTTGAAAGAGGCATCAAAGATTTCAGGAGGCGCTTCTCCAAAAACTGGAGACATTGTGGAGAGGGAGGGGGTGTGAAGCACGGGCCGAGAGGAGAGGAGAAGGCGTGGTAGCTGCAGTTGTGGAGGGGAGGGGGATCCCGAAGGAACACTGTTGCAATCGGATTGAAGATAAAAAAAAATTAAACAATGCGGAAAATAAATAAATAAAGCAAGACATCCACTCAGATACAGGGTCTATTATCTTTTTTTTTAGTGATCAGTACTGAAGTGAGGCAAGGCAAGCCCAAGGAGCCTGCTAGCCCGTCGGCTGAGGCTTGGTAATTGGAACTCCGTAACAAACGAGACGTAAATATTCATCTGGTTGTATATTATTTTTTATCTAATCAGTACATATAACGGAA
>NC_087155.1:22740055-22745055 GCF_035594125.1 Scylla paramamosain | reverse complement strand
GTAGTAAATGTTGTTGCTATTGTTGCAGGAATGATGATAACGATATTACTACTACTACTACTACTACTACTACTACTACTACTACTACTACTACTTCTGTTATTACTACTACTACTACTAATAGTAATAATAATACCAGTAATAATAATAACAATAACGCATTCTCACATAAAGAAGACAAACAAATACAAACACACACAAACACACACACACAAAAAAAAGTGAGCTACAAAATATACTGACACATTCAAACGAACATCTAACACACACACACACATACACACACACACACACACCACCACCACCATCACCACGCAACACTATGAAATTCACATACACCAGGCAGCACACGCACACTCTCCACTTGGAGGCCCTCCACTGCACTCCACCCCAGCAGGAGGCCGAGCGACGGGGCACGAAACATGTTAGTGACGAGGGAAAGAAAATAAAAGATATGATCTGGCTAATTCGCTGCGGCAGAGAAAGAGAGAGAGAGAGAGAGAGAGAGAGAGAGAGAGAGAGAGAGAGAGAGAGAGAGAGAGAGAGAGAGAGAGAGAGAGTATACACAGCAAAAAAGGGGACAAATTTACATTCTGGCTGATATTTCTTAATTAATATGGAAAAGTTATATAACACTTATTTATATCCCTCCCTTCCTCTCTCTCTCTCTCTCTCTCTCTCTCTCTCTCTCTCTCTCTCTCTCTCTCTCTCTCTCTCTGCCCTCACACACACACACACACACACACACACACACACACACACACACACACACTGAAGAATAAAAATAGTGGAGACAGAAAGTCGACATAAATTAATCACTCATATCAAACACATCATCGGAGCAGAGCTAAAAAAAAAAAAAAAAAAAAACTAATTTTCTTCTCCTATGATAAATTAACACTAGGAGCATGTAAGATTTCTTTAACCTATTATGTACCTTAATTGCAAGGTATTGTTGCTGACTGTGATCCGTAATATGTCATGTCCGTTTGTAATAAAGATTAGCTTATTGTTATAATAATTTAATTAAGTGAAGATTCAAGTTACGCTTTGTCTTCTGAAGCAACAACAACAACACAACGATCTTTCAAAGGACATTCCTGTGTGTGTGTGTGTGTGTGTGTGTGTGTGTGTGTGTGTGTGTGTGTGTGTGTGTGTGTGTGTGTGTGTGTGTGTGTGTGTGTGTGTGTGTGTGTGTGTGTGTGTGTGTGTGTGTGTGTGTGTGTGTGTGTGTGTAGACTAACGGAGAGAAATAGAAAACAGAGGAATCATACGAATAACATCCCGTCACGTCGTCTCACCCTGGCAAGCTCTTACTGTCAAGTCTATTGCGCAGATGGCGAGGTGGGGACCATGTGCCTTCCTTTCCCTTCCCCCCTGCACCCGTCCTCCTGCCCCTCCTGCCTCCCCCGCCCCCTGCACCCTTCCTCCCTCCCTCCCTCCCTCCCTCCCGGCCTCCAGTCTCCTCCCGCCACACCGTAAATGATCTTCAAGACGTGCTCAGTTATTGTAGTCAAGGTGTTTGTTTCCTGCCGGGGGTGTTGTCGAAAGAGCGACGCGATGTAATGAGTGTATGCAGCGAGAGTAGTAGAGAAGGTATTAATAATAGCTGTGGTACTTGTAGTAGTAGTAGTAGTAGTAGTAGTAGTAGTAGTAGTAGTAGTAGTAGTAGTAGTAGTAGTAGTGGTAGTAGTAGTAGTAGTAGTAGTAGTAACAGTAGTAGTACTAGCAGTAGTAGTAGTAGTAGTAGTAGTAGTAGTAGTAGTAGTAGTAGTAGTAGTAGTAGTAGTTGTTGTTGTTGTTGTTGTTGTTGTTGTTGTTGTTGTTGTTGTTGTTGTTGTTGTTGTTGTTGTTGTTGTTGCTGTTGTTGTAGTCGTCGTCGTCGTTGTAACCTGCTGATTGTTGCTGTTACATAAGAGGTCTTGCAAGAAACATTTCCCTCCTCACTGTATTGCGTAAGACACACACTTCGTACCCACCCCCTTTTTCGTTTACGATGTGTGAGGCGTCGTTTTTTCCCCGCGAGTACCTACATACACGAAGAGGTGGAGATAAGGCAGCCATTAAAAAAATATGTTCGGTCCAGGACTGTAAATCTCAACCTAGAACGTTAAATTATCAGTGAAGAATCTTGGGCTTCAACCCGAATGCATAACTATAATTTATTGACAACAAAAACACGAAGCAAAGCAAGAGGGCGATAGTGGTGGGAGAAGAGGAGGAGGTGGAGGAGGGAGGGGAGTAGGAAGGGGAGTAGGTGCAGGAGGAAGGGATGGAGGCGCAAGAGAAGAAACATGAGGAGGGAGGAAAGGCTGTGAGAAGGTGAAGGAAGGGCATAATGATAATCATGATTAGCAGGAGGAGGAGCAGAAGGAGGAGCAGGAGGAGGAGAAGGAAGATGATGACGAAACAGGAAAGAGAGGAAAAAGCAAGACGCAGGAGAAAATATTAGCATAAGAAAACTGAAAAAAGTAGATACAGAATAACAAAAAGTTACGAAAAAAGTAAATGTAAAGAACAGGGACTAGTTGGAAAAGGAAAGGAAATGGAAGAGAAGACGGAGGAGGAGGAGGAGGAGGAGGAGGAGTAAAATGTTCTGGGAAAAGTCGGTGAAAAACTCTCTGGTGATGAGCCCTAAAGAATGAACCGCATAACGAGCACTTGAAGACATTTCATGCGCTTTGTGTGTGTGTGTGTGTGTGTGTGTGTGTGTGTGTGTGTGTGTGTGTGTGTGTGTGTGTGTGTGTGTGTGTGTGTGTGTGTGTGTGTGTGTGTGTGTGTGTGTGTGTGTGTGTGTGCGCGCGCGCGTTTCCCTGGTGTTGTGTGTTTGTAATGTAAATTCCTGGCCGGCACTTGTTCTCTCTCTCTCTCTCTCTCTCTCTCTCTCTCTCTCTCTCTCTCTCTCTCTCTCTCTCTCTCTCTCTCTCTCTCTCTCTCTCCACGTCTTGTCATTTGTTTTGTGTGTGTGTGTGTGTGTGTGTGTGTGTGTGTGTGTGTGTGTGTGTGTGTGTGTGTGTGTGTGTGTGTGTGTGTGTGTGTGTGTATTTTTTCTCTCTCCCCTTCCTTCTCATTTGGCTTCCTCCATTATTATTCCTTATATCTGCCTTATTCTGCTTGTTTTCGCGTTATCAGGCACGCATCTCACGCTTCCATTCGCCCTATCATCATCGTATATACTTTTATCATGGTTCTCTTCTCATTAAAAGGATATAAAACGCTGTGGAATTTTTATATTCTCTCTCTCTCTCTCTCTCTCTCTCTCTCTCTCTCTCTCTCTCTCTCTCTCTCTCTCTCTCTCTCTCTCTCTCTCTCTCTCTCAAAGTCGTGTCAGTAATCCACCATCGTTTTCTCCTCGTCAAGTCTTTGTATAATTACGGTCTTCATCGTTACTCTCCCCTATCATTACTTTCAGCTGTTTATAATGAATCGAGTCGTGTGGGGCTGACGCAACTCCTTTTTTCTTGTGTGCCGGTGTTATTTTCATTTCATGGTAAGCCCTACTCCTCTCTTCTCCTCCTCCTCCTCCTCCTCCTCTCCGTGGATTCCTACTAAAGGCTTAATTGTTCCCAGGCGCAGGAGACGACGCTTCATCATTTGAAATTGTGTGATGGTGGAAGTTAACACAATTTTTTTTCCTTCTTTTCCTACATTTCTCTCTCTCTCTCTCTCTCTCTCTCTCTCTCTCTCTCTCTCTCTCTCTCTCTCTCTCTCTCTCTCTCTCTCTCTCTCTCTCTCTCTTAATATATATTTAGAAACACACTCACTTGTCTGTCTTTTTATCTACCTTCTCCAAACTCGTGAATGTGAGAGTCATGCTGTTTAATGTGTCGTAAATTGATTGGTTCGAGAGTTTTATCTTTCATTTCTTACACTTCGTGTTCTCTGGAACATAATATATTTAAATCTTTTTGTTTTATTGTGTGTGTGTGTGTGTGTGTGTGTGTGTGTGTGTGTGTGTGTGTGTGTGTGTGTGTGTGTGTGTGTGTGTGTGTGTGTGTGTGTGTGTGTGTGTGTGTGTGTGTGTGTGTGTGTGTGTGAGAGAGAGAGAGAGAGAGAGAGAGAGAGAGAGAGAGAGAGAGAGAGAGAGAGAGAGAGAGAGAGAGAGAGAGAGAGAGAGAGAGAGAGAGAGAGAGAGAGAGAGAGAAACACATGCGATTATTTTAGCTAAATTTAACCAATACTACGAGAGTGGTACTGTTGTTCCTAGGTGTGAGTGGCAAGGCGTCTGCTGCAATCCTTATTACGTATTATAGTATATAATTTCATTTAATTTTGATCATTATGTTTAGTGGCCACTGCGATGACGCCATCACCCGTCACCTAACAGCCTCTTCGCCACTCACCTGTGTTGACTGTCCCTTAGGCTCCTTCTACGCCACCTGCTACCTGTTGCCTTGTGGGCTTGCTATGGTTTTCTGAAGCCTTTCTCAGCTATCGTTTTTGGCCGCCTTACCTCCGCTACACGGCCACGTATGCGTTGCCTTGGCCCCTGTGCAGCACATCACCGCTTGCTGATGTTCCAGTCAGCCTGCTGAGCGCCTTTTGCAGCCCAGTCTTCACACCTGCCATCTGCTGCTGGCCCTGCTGCTGATCCCTTCTCTTCTAAAGTGTCTCCTACCTTGCACTGCCTGTCTTTGTCAGCCTGTGCCCCCATCCTACTCTGCGCCTGGCTGTTTCTGTCTGTTGCTTTAGAACACCTTTGTCTATACATATATATATATATATATATATATATATATATATATATATATATATATATATATATATATATATATATATATATATATATATATATATATATATATATATATATGCGAGCATTTTATCATCTTGTATTTTATACCATTTCCCGCCATAGCCACGTTGCTTGAGATTTCAGGCTTATTCCAGAATCAAGGACTTGATTAAGTTTCTCTTACAGCCTCCTTACAATAATCATTTCAGTATGCAAGATTCTTCAGTACATGTCCTTGGCACAGTTGTCCTTCCCTTGTCCCTTG
>NC_087155.1:22722555-22725055 GCF_035594125.1 Scylla paramamosain | reverse complement strand
GCTTTGAGAACGTAGAAAATGTATGATGAGGAAGGGCCTCCCAGTGGCATGGAAGGGGAAGATGCACTAGGACACGGAAAAAAGACAGATTCGTACAGTGGAGACGTGCAAGTGCAGGCGTCTTCCCACGAGTAGTGCACGAACCAACAAAGCGATGAGAGCTGCGCGGGAGCATCTCGGTAAAACTCTATACGAGGACCCGCGGGGAACGCTCCTACAAAGACTGTAATCGAGATATCAATACGAATTTGCATCTACACTTCAAGGACGGAGGGTTGGCAGCGCGCCGACATACCAATACTCTCGAAGGAGGCAGTGGGTGCGGTGATGTCACCTTCTGTAGGGACGGGGAAGGGACGAGAGGAGGAGGAGGGGAGGGAAGACGTGAAGCGAGGCAAAGGGAAGAAGATTCCATAGGCCCATGAAGGGAAGACGGAGAAAAGGGGAGGATGAGTAAGAAGAGGAAGTGAGAGGAGAGAGGTGAGAGGGGGTAAGATGAAGGATAGATATGATGTTCTTTCACTTGGCCTGCTGTGAGAGGGGATGGATGGGACACGCCACCGGTTCACACACCGCCGCCTTGCTCTTCCTCAGCGTCACCTCGCCGCCGCTCCTTGATGAAGGCTTGAAGGGGAAGAAGAAAGGGGAGAGGAAAGGAAAGATAGGATAATGCTAGGCAAGTGACACGGAAGAGGAAGAAGAGGAGGAAGAGGCATCCACACACACACACACACACACACACACACACACACACACACACACACACACACACACACACACACACACACACAATTCACAAAAAGAAAACGAAAGAGAGGGACAAGAAAGTAAATCAAGGTGGAAAGGACAAAAGATGAAAATGTGAATAAAAATAGGATGAAGTGAAAGACGGTGAAGAGTAAGGAATAAAAGCAAGAGATTAGAGAGAGTTAGTGAAGTTAAGAAACAAAAAAAAGGGAAAAGAAGTGAAAGAGGCGTGAGTGGAGGGTGAGTCATCGGGAAAGAAAAGAAGGAAAAAATTAAGTTGAGAGAGAGAGAGAGAGAGAGAGAGAGAGAGAGAGAGAGAGAGAGAGAGAGAGAGAGAGAGAGAGAGAGAGAGAGAGAGAGAGAGAGAGAGAGAGAGAGAAAGGAATTAGGCGGAAAGAGAGAGGACAAGAAGAGATCGTCCGTGCATCTAGAAGGGGTAGACAAGAGAGAGAGAGAGAGAGAGAGAGAGAGAGAGAGAGAGAGAGAGAGAGAGAGAGAGAGAGAGAGAGAGAGAGAGAGAGAGAGAGAGAGAGAGAGAGAGAGTCATCTGGGAGCCTCCGCGTCAACACGATAAGCAAGCTGATTATGTCTCTTGTTTTTGTTTTATTTCCTCGCACGCACACACAAACACACATTCTCTCTCTCTCTCTCTCTCTCTCTCTCTCTCTCTCTCTCTCTCTCTCTCTCTCTCTCTCTCTCTGTACCTAGTGGGCGTCATCCTCCCTCACCCTACAGCGAGGTACAGGAGTCTCGCGTCGCTATGGGGTGGATAATGACCTAAGTGGGGCCGTTCCTTGATTAGCTATTGACACGACGCAAGACCATAGTTCCTGGCCGGGGAAGGACGACCCCCTCCCCATTTACCCCCATCCCCTGTCCAGGTGCCCCTCTCGTCCAACTATCCCCCCCCGTCCCCCTGTCTACCCCAGCACATAATTATACAGAGCGTACTCTTCCGAGGCGTCAATCTTCACGTATTCATCTATCTCCCTCGCCATCCTCCGTCTGTAGTGTATACTTACTGCTGCTGGAGAAAGAGGGAAGGAGGGAGGGAAGGACTGCGATAGGAAATGAGAAAAGAAAGAAAGGAAGAGGTAGGAAGAGGGGCAAGTAGCACAGACATGACTGGGAGGATTCCTGATAACTTGGATTTGTCACTTGATGCAGTTGGTCTTGAGGCTTTCTCTGCGTCACTACTGCGAGGTGCGCCTGTGTCTGTGTGGGGGAGAGAGGCATGTTCATGGTGACTCTCTCTTTCTCTCACAAGCACGAACACACACGCACACACATTCTCTCTCTCTCTCTCTCTCTCTCTCTCTCTCTCTCACACACACACACATACACACACACATACACACACACACACACACACACACACACACACACACACACACACACACACACGCGTGAGCGCGCACGCACAGCGAAAACTGCCACTTCCTACCACACAATCAGTCAAGGTAATGGATCATGGAGGATTTCCATTTTTCCTGACTAATGTCTGAGGGGGAGTAACGCCCCCGTGTGAGCCGCCGGACGGGAGCCATCTGTCCTGGGGCGCGGCGGCTGGCGGCGGCGGGGAAAAGCCTGGCGGGAGGAATCCTCTCCGTCACTGCCGCCTCAGGAATGCCCGCACTCATGTGGGATTTATGATCGAAACGAATTATAATGTAGCGAGTGTCTGTCCCGAGCACCTCTCACACAGGCCTGGCGAGTGACTGGAGAGCGGCGGGCCTCCCTCCAGCCACCGGCG
>NC_087155.1:22712555-22720055 GCF_035594125.1 Scylla paramamosain | reverse complement strand
GAGATAGAAAAGTAGGTTTACAAACCTTGACTCTTTGCTTGAGGCTGGGAGGAATGTGAGGGGAGAGAGAGAGAGAGAGAGAGAGAGAGAGAGAGAGAGAGAGAGAGAGAGAGAGAGAGAGAGAGAGAGAGAGAGAGCGTGGACGAGAAGCTTACACCCGAACCATTCTTTGCATTCCAGCCAAACGTGAGATGTTCTTTACACCACCAGTACCACCACCACCGCCTTCATCAGTAGTGTTCCTTGCCTAGCTGTACTACCACCATTGCTGTACTACCATTACTCTATCCACACTTCTTTTCCTGATGATGTCGCAAGTGTGATGTCAACACTATGCCGAACCCAGCTTAGATTTGGAGGCCTGACAAATCTGAGGTAATTTCTACTCTGGTGTGCGGGTACGTGGCGTGAGTCGCGGAGTGATGCTGACCTCACTGCTCCCGTTATACTTAAGCCTTGCAAAATGATGAGCAGCACTTTAATAATTAAGCCTCTGAGTGATGATGAGAATACAACACCCATTAATTTAACTAGTTATTCAACATAATCTTATTGAATAGATAAAACTATAGGTACGAAAAGGTCTTAGGTAATCGATCAATCTCTTAACTACTTGTGGTGTCTCAAGATTATGGCCCGTATTATTAATTAAACTTCTTTACGTCTTATCTCGAGTGATTTCTGGATAGCTGTTGTAAAAGCTGTTGAGGTTTTTAAGAGTATTTTCTTTGATTATTGCAATGAAAGTTTATGAAAGGTTCTCCTTGCTATTAACACGTGTGGGTAAAAAAAAAAGTGAAACGTTGACCATGTTGTAAGTTTTAGATCGGTATTGGAAAGGTTGAGAAGTCAAATGTCGAACATATTGACAAAAAAAAAAAAAAGCAGGACACAAAACAGTGATCAGAGAAAAGAGATAGTGGTAGTGGTGGTGGTGGTGGTGGTGGTCCCTGTCTCTGATGCAACACCCGCACTTCCCTTCACTTCCCGCTTCACCTTCGCACGACACCTCAAGGTTTTCCTGGCGATGGACAAAACAAGACAACTACGTTCCTCGCTTAGTCATTACAGCAAGAGGCGTCAGGAAGATATATGTGCTTAAGTAATCAAAGACGTAAAAAGGTAATGATACTTGAATGCGGAAAACATTTGGGAGACACCTACCTCGTTGTGCTGGTGAAGGAATGTGAAGAAAGTAGGAATGAAGGCTCAGGAAAAGAATCCCAACCATTACCACACGCGATAAAATCAAATGTGCTTTCAAATTGTTTTCTCCTAATCATTCTCTCTCTCTCTCTCTCTCTCTCTCTCTCTCTCTCTCTCTCTCTCTCTCTCTCTCTCTCTCTCTCTCTCTCTCTCTCCCAAGGCACAAGTATCAGTGCAAGGATCAAAGAAGCACCATTAGCATATTGGTGTCGAGCAAACGTCAGGAGGACACATTTCGGAAGATTCAAACAAGCATTTATAGGAGCCTCGCAAACACCTGACACATAATATCAAGTAGAAGAGCAGCAACTCAAGAATGAGCTTTGTTGTAACAAACTGACCTGTAGAAAATACTAAGTTGTGTTTGAGAATAAGTTTTAATAAGTTTCATGATGGTACATCTATATATATATATATATATATATATATATATATATATATATATATATATATATATATATATATATATATATATATATATATATATATATATATATATATATATATATATATATATATATATATATATATTTTTTTTTTTTTTTGTTTTTGTTTTTTTTGTTTTACAAAACTACAAAACGACGACACAACAGTTAAAAACACGGTGGGTTATGTAGTAATGAGGCGGAGTGTTCGCTTTGTAGACTTTACAACATCGCAATATACAACTTTGAGGGGGAAAGCGGCGCAGATCTTGGTGATACGTTCCAGAGTAACCTTCAATTTTCCTAGAAACACGCTCATGCAACAAGTCAAGTCAGCAAGATGACGGGCATTACACATCAAAACATTACAGGACAGACGTACAATACCACTTGGATATAAAACTTCACTTAGAAAACACTTGTAAAACTCAACCTCATTCAGCAAAGAAGATATTGCACAATTAAAAGCCGTTCGGGAAAAGAAGATCAAACTCATACAAATTCCTTCTTTGTACGAAAAAAAAAAAAAATTCTACCAAGAAAGGCTAGGTAAATTAGATTTCTTCATGGCAAAAACGTGCCCTTCGCGTTAAGATCATCGTGGGGTTTCCAAATACAGGGAAGATCTTCGAATGTTGAGGCAACCAATTCACTCTGCCTCGACTTCTTTTCTTAGTAAGCATTTCCACGAAGACAGAATTCTATCATTTTACAATTTGAGTCTAGACTAAAATGTTGTATAACTGAAATCTAATAAGTTGCACGAGTTGTTGTTGTTCTCGTCATCCTCCTCGATGCATTCATCCGCTCTAGGAAAAAGGCTAAAATCCAAGCCAATCAATTTCGTTCATAGCGAACATAATGGGTAAGCCACTCACTGTAAATTGTTTCTGTAATATCAACTCTATTTGCCTGTCTGTCTTTTTATGACAATAGTATTCTCTCTCTCTCTCTCTCTCTCTCTCTCTCTCTCTCTCTCTCTCTCTCTCTCTCTCTCTCTCTCTCTCTCTCTCTCTCTCTCTCTCATCACCCCGATACACACCTGGCCAACAAGGCACCCTGGGGAGAGAGCGTGGCCAGCTGTGCCTGAGGACACACACCCCTGCAGCGCCCCAGCCACCTGCATTATCAGGGGAGGCCAGCTGACCTCTGCCCGCCTGCCCGCCCGTCCCACTCTTACCTAACTCCCTCCTCGCCTTGTTTGCCTCCAAGGGCCACAGAGGGCACTGGTAGGTCACGAGGCTTCAAAATATGCGAACGTGTGTTACTCTGCTTGATGGTGTCTCGGTATTAATACGTTCCATGTATTTCACATGTTTGGCGCCGAGCTCCACATATGGATGGTGGTTTGGGATTAGAGAGCAGATTGCACTGTGCCACGTGACTGGAAGAGACTGGAGGCTCCGGGACTGTTGCGCAAAACAAAACTATTTCCTCGTGTTTGAAATTGTACAAGAGAACATTTTCTTCTGCTTATATGGGAAAGGAACATAACAAGAGAGATAGAAAGAGAGAAAGAGAGACTGAAAGAAAATCCCAAGTGACCTTCATGCAGAAAAGGACACACACAGACAAAGGACTTGGAGGAGACAAGAAACAGCGCACCTTCTCATCCATCCCGCTGCTGTCGAAGGATGAAACTCGACAGCCTGATAACGGAGAGGACCACTGTAACATTACTAAATGTGTGTGTGTGTGTGTGTGTGTGTGTGTGTGTGTGTGTGTGTGTGTGTGTGTGTGTGTGTGTGTGTGTGTGTGTGTGTGTGTGTGTGTGTGTGTGTGATGACAGGTGAGGGGCCACTTACCTTTGATTGGCAGCCATTATGGAGGCGGGCCAGCTTGGGTGAAGGTCAGATCAGCAGGTCGCCTCACTCACACTGGTAAGGGTCACGCACGCACGCACGCACTCACGCCAGATCGAGCACCTTTCTGATTTGCTTTTCCTTTTCTTTCCTGCCTTTCTCTCTCTCCTTCCTTACTCTCTTCCTTCCTTTCTTGTATCCGCTCTACGCCTTCGCTCAATGTTTTCCTAAGTATACTTAGTTTTTCTCTCTCTCTATCTCTATTCTTCCTTGCTTTTACCTGGGATTCTTTTGTTGGTGTCGGTGGTTTATTAACTTTTTTTTTTCAGGTTGTTTTCCTCCTTCCCTTGTATTCTTTTCTTTGCCTCATTAAATTTTCCTCTTATCTCCCTCGTTTTTTTTTCTTCTCTCTCTCCCTCGGCCTCCTCTGCACCACGCTTTGCTCTGCCCTTCTTAGAGTCAATCCTCGTCTCTCTTCCTACTTTTTACGACCACTCTTCCTTATTTTTTGTTACGCACTTACAGATGATTTTTCTCCCTTTTGAGGTTCCCTTCACTTTTTCTTTCCTGTCCACCGCGGCGCTACTGGACTGCCCTCGTTGCTCTCTGTCACTTCGTACGCGAGTTTATGTTTCTGTCCCGCTTTTTTTCCCCCTCTTTTTGCCTATGACTTCCAGCCTTTTCAAAGTCGCTGGCGCACGAACCTCACTAAGGGTCTAGGACGCATGACTGACGCGAGCCGTCCCTTCCAATGTGTCAAGGAACCGACAACGACGGGAGAAAAAAAGATAAACGTCCAGGAACTTAAATTAGAAGGTACTCATCTGCGTTAATTACGACTCAAGATTCGAACAGTTTCAAGTGTGAACACGATGTGGCTCTATGGAGGGATTTTTTTTATTTACTTTTTTTGCCTTAATGAGATTATCAAAGAAATAAACGCACTAAACTAAAAAACACTTTTGTGGCTGACACACCAACGAGGAGATTCTCGACCTAAGCCAGAGTTCAGGCAGTGCGACTGCTCTCTCTCTCTCTCTCTCTCTCTCTCTCTCTCTCTCTCTCTCTCTTCCTCTCTCTCTCTCTCTCTCTCTCTCTCTCTCTCTTTCTAAATCATTATCTTTGGATGATGTTCCACGTTTACTCACGATCTGAAGTCAACACTGAGCTCAGTTCTTGGAACACTCCTCGAGGCGACACACCCGACACACGCCACGACGCTTTAGATTCTTTATAATAAAATGAGGCACTTCTGAAAGGGCACTTGGTCATCACATTCGGATATATCTAATAAACACTGGCAGTAGAAAACTAGAACTTTACTTTTTCGTCTCTAATGGCTGAACAAAAGCAACGAGGATAATGTATAGTGGAGCAGTGGTACTAGCAATATTTACAAACACCTTAGCAACTATTAGGCAATAGGTTAACACTATAGCAATAATCAGTTCACCGTGGGATTGTGGCCACCAGCAGATCAGTTCTCAAGACCTTCGCTCGCAGGTTGTTGAGGCGAGGCCGTAATGCTTCCGGGCCGACTGACGCTTTGGTGTCCCGCAGGACGAGGGACGCGTGCACGGCGGCCGTCGGGGAGCTGTTTTGGCAGGCTGGGGTGGCGGGGCAGGTAGCAGGGAGACCGAGGGTCGCGTGGGGAACTGATAACGTGGGATGAAAGAACAAAGGGTTGCCGAAGAAGGAGGAGGAGGAGGAAGAGGAGGAGGTGGAGGGTATGGTGGTGGTGGTGGTGGTGGCGGCGGCGGCGGCGGCGACGGCGGGGGGATGGTGGTAGTAGTGGCGGTTACGGTGGTGATTTTGATGGTGATGGTTTTGGTGTTGGTGATGGTGCTGATGGTGGTTGAGGCGGCGGGCGGCAGCAGCAGCAGCAGCAGCGGCAGCGGCGGCGGCGGCGGCGGCGGCGGCAGCGGCGGCGGCGGCGGGCGGCGGCGGCGACGGGCAGGGCTGTCAGCGGAGTCATCAAGCCCCGGGGACACATCACCACCTGCCGGGTAGAGGGCGTGGCCGAGGGTCAACACCACCCCGTGAGCGCTGCCAGTGAGCGCCACCCCGCCTGCTGCGCCTCTTCCACGTCACCTCCGCCCTCCACACCGCCACAGACACGGCGCTGACGGCCCATCCACTTGCCGTTCACACTGCTTGGGCTGACACTTCCCGACGCGCCTCGCCCGTCACCCGGCTCACCCCTCCTCCCTCCACGCCACTCATTCACTACTTGCCTTCTGTCGTGTTCTCCTTGGACTCCCACTCTTTCCTTTCTTTTCCTTTTCTTTTCCCTTTCTTTCTTTTTACTTTTGTTTTCGACTCGTTCTCAAGACGACCAGCCTCCCAGCCAGACGAGTCCAGTCCCACGTCTTATTTCCAGGTGTCCCTTCTCAAAACCGAGTGTCTTACCTGTAACAGAAAAGAAACACATTTAGTTACTCACGCACAAAATTCACAAATGAAGGTGACTAAACAAGAGCTGAATACTTGAAACAAAAAAAAAAAAAAAAAAAAATGCGCACAAATACCAAGAATAAGAGCCCCATGCCCCCTTTTGCCCTTCCCTCGCACCGGTGCCCTTCCTCACCAGTATGCTGCTCACCGCAAAAACTCACCCTCACCAGACGTCAACAAACACACCTCGCCCGCCCTCTGCTACTAATCAACATCTGTAATACGGCGGAGCTGGCTGGCGGGGGTGAGGGCGAAAGCGAGGACGGAGAGAAAAGAAGTGAGGTGGGGATGGTGGGGATAGATGAAAGAGGCCAACTGGGGAGGGAGGGGAATACTACATGAGCAAAAGCTGGATGGATAACACAGTTTAAAGTGGAACGAAAAGGACATGGTGAAAATAGGATGGATGATGGGAGGGTAAGATGAGGGCGGTGACGGCGGGTGTCTCCTCTCCTTTGCACACCTGCCTCAGGAAATGACAAAGTCACGACAGCCTTTGATATCATGACTGCACGCAGCGCTCCTCGCGTCACGAAAGGTTACACTCTCCGTCAATAACAAGCAAATATAAATTCGACTAAAAAATCACCAATGACACATCACAAACACACCATCCACACACAGACACACAGACACACACACACACACACACAAAAGTAAACTACTGTTGTTGTTATTACTACTACTACTACTACTACTACTACTACTACTACTACTACTACTACTACTGCTGCTGTAGCTGCTGGTGCTAGTGCTGCTGTTACCGCTGCTGCTTCTGTTCCTGTTGATATTACTACTATTGTTGTTATTGCTGCCGTTGCTGTTGCATACTACAATAATTAAAATGAACATTATAAAAGAAGTTTGTAGGTAATAGTATTAGCAAATAATTATTGTAGTAGAAGTAGCAGTAACAGCAGTAGCAGCAGCAGTAGCAGTAGTAGTAGTAGTAGTAGTAGTAGTAGTAGTAGTAGTAGTAACATCAGCTGCAGCAGAAGCAGCAGCAGCAGCAGCAGCAGCAGCAGCGGCAGCAGCAGCAGCAGCAGCAGCAGCAGCAGCAGCAGCAGCAGCAGCAGCAGCAGCAGCAGTAGTAGTAGTAGTAGTAGCAGTAACAGCAGCAGCAGCAGCAGTAGTAGGTAGTAGTAGTAGTAGTAGTAGTAGTAGTAGTAGTAGTAGTAGTAGTAGTAGTAGTAGTAGCAGCAGCAAGACAACAACAACAACAACAACAACAACAACAACAACAACAACTAGTTGTAGTAGTAGTAGTAGTAGTAGTAGTAGTAGTAGTAGTAGTAGTAGTAGTAGTAGTAGTAGTAGTAGTAGTAGTAGGAGCAGCAGCAGCAACTGCTTTGTCTTTGTTGCCAGCAGAGGTGGTAGCCCTAGCCCTAGCGGTAGTGGTGATGGTGGTGGTAGTGGTGGAGGTGGTCGCAAGGGTGCGGGAGTCCATCAAAGAGAATAGAAGGGTCGGGTCAGCAGGTACAACAGCTCGGCCAAATTATCCACACATTCCATTCAGCCCTAAGGCAGGAAAAGGGCAGAAAAATGGCGCTTCCCACACAAAAAAAAAAAAAAAAAATGAGGGAGATGACTGACGGTTGTTCGGTCACGCGGCG
>NC_087155.1:22667555-22707555 GCF_035594125.1 Scylla paramamosain | reverse complement strand
CCTTCCCCAAACACACACACACACACACACACACACACACACACACACACTTTTGCCATAACACTGCTCATTGCAACATAAAATCTCACGGACGCATTCAGTTGCAAAATAAGAAGGTTGCCTTTACTCAAGATGCACCAAAAACACAGTGGCTCATATTCTCCTCGCGCCAGAGAGCAAGAAGTGACGATGAGATAATACAAGGACATGAAAATAGCAACATTTCTCAACCTTCTTGGTAGTAACTCGAGGCATGGAAACCGGAAACATGTTTACTGATGCTAGAAGAGGAACATAAACAGGCTGATTGCCAATCGTTGCACGTTGTTTTTGAGAAGGAAGGATACCCGATGAGATGAAAATCAAGAAAATAAAAGAATAGTAATGTAACTGGAGGTGAAAAAGATGCATCTTAATCAAAATAGCTCATTAAGCAAGACGACAATACAAGCTGATGTGTCCATATCATAATCAGATGTATAATGAGTTTGTTCAGTGACCACGTCAACGATGTGGTGGTGCGTCCTAGCCTGCGGTGCGGGGCGTGGCGTGTAACACAAACTTGTCACCCAACGCCGTGGTATGTACTCCCGCCCCTGCATGAGGACCTCCGGGTGGAGTGAGGCTGCAGGTTCTCCACAATACAGACGTGGAGCTCTACAAGACCCTCCCTCTATATTCCTCTGCATTGGAGACCACGAGTCACCAACAGCCAGTCAGTGCTTGTGTAGTACTGTACATCTTATAACCTTGAGCAAAACTGGTTGCTATGCAATAAACTGCATACATATACGTGCACTAGTGTGTAATATATACGCACACACGGGGACACAGTACATGCACGAACACTCCTACACACACACACACACACATTTGCACACGCACAAGCGTACACAAACATTTACGCGCGGGCACGCACGTGGGCACGCATGCATAAGAGCACGCGCGCGCGCGCGCGCGCACACACACGCGCGCGCGCGCACACACACACACACACACACACACACACACACACACACAACGTCAAGCGAGCCTATCGACTATACTCTCTCTCTCTCTCTCTCTCTCTCTCTCTCTCTCTCTCTCTCTCTCTCTCTCTCTCTCTCTCTCCCGGCTGAGTGCAATGACCCCCATAATCACTGGAGCCTCACTATCGTGTTGCTAATCTACACATCGGTTATATAGTTTTCATCATAACCTCACATTTGAATAGTAGCCGTATAATACACGTACATGGGAGCTCTTTACGCTAAGGCTTGTTTTTTTTCTTTGGAACGCTAGATATCTGTCAGTCTGTATGTTCTCTCTCTCTCTCTCTCTCTCTCTCTCTCTCTCTCTCTCTCTCTCTCTCTCTCTCTCTCTCTTTCACATTATTACCATTATAAAAAATTCAATAACTCAGGAATAAAGTCAGGAGATGTATTCTACAGAATGGAGTGTAATCATCGCCACAACCATCCGTACGATGCTACCTGTGCCGCGCTGACCCACCGCAATCCACGCAGCCACCAGTCCCTTAAAGGCACCCACGCATTCACACACACACACACACACACACACACACACACACACACACACACACACACTGGCACGTATACATAAACGCGCGTGATGGCAACACAAAAACAATAAAGAAAGCAACGTTGGCGATATTATCTTTGTGAGCAATTGATATCCCGATGCTTTGACAGTGGAAGGAGGGAGAGAGAGGAAGGGGAGGGGCACAGCAGCGCCTCGGACACTAGCTCTCTAAGTCAGGGTTGGTAACTGACTGGTAAGTAACCGTGCTGCTCTATGTCCAACGCACCAACATTATCATATTCATCATCAACGCCTAACCTGGCTGCCCCAGGAACGCCCGGGAGCTGCAGGAGTAGCTCCACTCAACAACAACAACAACAACAGTGCATGGAAACTGGTGAAAACACTGATAGCAAAATTTCGGCGAGTCATATGTGATGCAGAACAGGTTGGTTTTTCACATACAGGAGGAGGGTGAGGAGGGAGGGGCGGAGGGTGCCGCGCCGGGTGAGCCGGACGAGACGTGCACCTCCTGGAGGCTGACAATGAGTCCACCGGTGTAAGATCACTGCCAACGCGGCCTTGGCGACACTGCCACTGTAGCATAGTACTTCATTACGGGTCCAGCCCTCTATCTGTGTGTACGTGTATGGTAACAACTCATATTTCCATGAATATACTTGCGTGTATTCTATGCGTGTATACATATATTCATATTTACACACACACATCATAGAGGAGTGTGTTTAGACCAACCAGTAGCCTTGCTGAGCATCGTGTATAACGTGAATTGGGGTGAATGATGGGCAGTGACAAGAAGCGAAGCGAACTGCACCTGACACTCGGTAACAGATGTTCGCACTCGACCCTCAACATTCATTGTCTTCCAGCCGGCACGGGCGAGGTAGTGCACGGCGTGGGGCGGCCTGTGAGGAAGAAGGCGGAACCAATGCGCTCACAAGAGAGGAGAAAGGGTTGGTGTCGGCGACGGGGGGAGGTGGGAGGAGGCATTGCACTTGTTTGCATGAGAATTAACAAACCCCAGCCCACCCCCCAATAATACAATTATCAAATCCCCAAGGACACTGGAGGAAGGGAATGGTGACGAGGCGAGAGCAAGGGTAAGACTGGTATGCAGAGAGAGTGGTGTGTGTGTGTGTGTGTGTGTGTGTGTGTGCAGTGAGTGGCCGCCCGGTGCACGGGCGGCTGTTGCAAGGTTCAGCCAAGGCCGTTGCAGGGCCTACGGTGTGCAGAGTGACAGCGGTTATGACGGTGGGCAAGGTGGAGAGAGTCACTTAGTGCAAAACGGGAATTTAGCATAGTGTTATTGTGGTGAAGGAGGTTGTGATGGTGGTGGTGGAGGTTGTGATGGTGGTGGTGGAGGTTGTGGTAATGACGGTGGCAAGGTGCACGGAGAAAACAGGCAGGCCATCTTGAGCAGTGTGTCGGAGCTGGCAACATGCACAGTGAGTACCTGCCAGCCCCCACTAGTATGGCGCCTGCTTTGCCAAATATGCCGCCCGCTCTCCCAACATGCTAGCGCTCACACCTCTTAGACACGCACAAGCGACAGCGGTGGCGCCTTTTTCCCTGGCCGTCATGTGTCTCACTTACGAGGTGCACAGCGGGGCTGCGTCTCAGGCGTGACTGCGGATAGGCATAGGTTGTGGGTGGAACGCGGCGAGTGCGGATATACGGGGAGCTGCGTCCTCACGGCACACGAGCTGGAGGCACACTGAAGCCGCAGCTGCAGTTATCGGACTGGTGAACTGCCGCCGCGGTTGCTGCTTCCATTCGTCGCCAGCAGGCCACCACTGCTAGATTTGCCGGGTCGCGGACGCCTTCACCTTACGCATTCATAGTCAGGTCTGTAACGACACTGCACAAATACCACAAACACGGAGTGTTCCACCAAGACACTATGTGTATCCACCAGCTATGGGACTACGTGACTCTCATAGTATACTTTGCTCAGTTCCTTGATTGGAGGGAGGTGAGGTAGTCGCGGCAGCAGAGGTGCTGACGGTATAAATATCAGGCAGTATGTTACATGTGCCTTACACCTGTACTGCCAACCAACACACGTTCAGCGCGGCACCGAACACCTGCCACGCCGCCGTGAGCCTCCCCCTCTCTGGCCACGCACATGACAAACATCGGGACCGAATTTAGCTGTAGCCGACATCACTGGCGGCTTCCCCGCCCGTCTCTCACGCACGGACTCAGAAGCAGACACTCGCTGCTTCTCCGGTCAACGCTAACGTGAATAATCAATAACAATACATCTATCGGGAAAGGAATACAGTGTACCAGACGAAGCCTCACATTGACTGGCACTGAACTAAGTGCACGTATTCCTACTCCGGCTCGTCTAGCACGGTGGAGGAAGCAGCTGTGAGAGGTGAGGGGTGCGCGGAGCAGGCAGCTGGCGGGGGTGAGGGGAGGGCCGCTAGTCCTCCCCGGCAGAGGTGCGTCTGGTCAGTCCCTTTAAGCGCGCCCGCCACCACGGTACCCGACCTACTGAGGCGCCCGCCGCTCTCCACCTCCAGTGTTGGGCTTATTGTGCTGTTAGGGTAACGCATGATGCTCTGATGGCAACATGAAATGCTTTTATAGACACGATTCCGTTCCAATGGTTGTTGGTGATGATCTGAAATACATACGTTATTGTGACACTGCTCACGGCGGATGGTGGAGACCTTCCGTCGTCATGATGTAACGTGTTACGGACGCTTTTAATACTGATGATGGTGCCCTGAAAGGTTCTTGCTGAGTGATGAGGATGCCACACGAACTCCAGGCACTGTTAGCAAAGAGGAGGCTGTTATGGTGTCTTGCCTGCGGTTATGCTAACTTTAATCCTTCTGTGTTATCTCAAGTGGTGTTTGGGTGACCCAAATGCCATTGTGAGGATAAGGGACTTGAGTGGAGCCTTGACGGAGGCGATTCATCGGTGCTGCACTCACTCACTCACTCACACAACTATGGTGATGTTATTCTAACCCAAATTTTGCAACTATTGTGCACTAATGAATCATGTGAATCTGACGTCTGTAGACACTTCACACCTAGAATTAAAATGATGATACGAAAAGTAAGCTCTGATTCCATTAACAAATTTTCGCGAAAATCCACCAAAAAACACTATCATTATTCAAACCCGTTATGTCACTTACAAATATTTCCGTATCGTCTGTACCGCCCTAAACTGACCATTGTTCCGAGCGTGGATCAATTTGTCAGTCTGTCTACATTTTCTCTCTCTCTCTCTCTCTCTCTCTCTCTCTCTCTCTCTCTCTCTCTCTCTCTCTCTCTCTCTCTCTCTCTCTCTCATACACACACACACACACACACACACACACACATATATATATATATATATATATATATATATATATATATATATATATATATATATATATATATATATATATATATATATATATATATATATGCGCGCGCGCACGCGTGCACGCATACCCCCTTCACCCCCCACCACCAACAGCTGCAACCATTCCAAGTTCAGTGGTGAACAAAGGCCTCCCCAGACCTTCTCCATGAGTCACGGCACGGTGCCAATCTCTGCCAAATTCTGACTGCAAACTTTTCAATCTCATCTCTCCATCTCCTGTCGAGCTTCTCTCTACCACCCATACTATCTCTTGGGCTCCAGTCAATCAGTCTTTTGCTGCATTTTCCATCTACTCTTCTAGTCATAGGAAACTTCTCTGCATTTTTATCCGTGGAAAAGCTGTCAGGTGTATGAGCGCGTCTGTTTATCGTTCAGCTGCTGCAACTTGAATAGGTGAGACCATTGCCCTCATATTTTATTAATGGCTTTTCTGGGACGCTGATTTCATGTTTGACGCTCCTATTGTTGCCTTGCCATGCTAGGGAGAGAAATTTTTTCATGATTAGGATCTGGTATCAAATGTCGGCTTTTACCACGGCGACCCGCCCGTCATCCCTTGAGAGATCATTGACATCTCTTCAGTATTTCCACCTTGCCAAGATGAGAAAGCTCGTATTGGGAACGTGCGTTAGTGTATAAATTAATAACTTTATGAAAACACTAAAATATGAAGGAGAATAAAAAAAAAAAGAAAAAAAAATTCGCGTCAGCAGAATTCGAACCGATGTCTACACAAGCATCTCGCCCATCTCTCCTCCGATTGCCTCCCGTCAGGAGCTGAAAAGTCTGAAATCAGGTGATCATTTTGCTTGAAAATTTCACATTTATGGTTTTCTGGCTACTGATTAAATTTCTGAAGTGGATGTTGGTGATCTGAGAGAGAACTTTTGCCTTGCTTTTATAATGTTTATATGATTTCTTGACTCTTTCCTTGACTTTTCTTTCAGTACTTGATTTTTCTTATCTCATCGAATAGATTTTCTTTCCGTAACCTTTCAACGAATTCTCAAATTAGTAGGACTATATATACCCAAATTCAGTCCTATATGACTGAATACAAACCCCACCGTGCACACTCTTTGGTAAGTGTTCCAAATACCTTCCACACTATACAAATGTGTCACCTTACTTAGTGTAGTAATGTTTCGTTCTATCCACCATTAAAGTAGTTGTTTTTGTCAAATTCGAAAATCTAGAAACATTATCAGAGTGGTTTTATGCATTAATCATTTAGTTTTCAAACTATTAATATGTTAAAGACAATTTAACACTAAGATTTTCAGATCTGCGACTCCACACACACACACACACACACACACACACACTTTATGGTAACCCTGTAACCCCACTCAAGCACCATCTCGACCAGTTTTTGTGGAGGCCCCGAGTGGGTGCTGGGCTGCCTCTCTAGCCATGCAATAGCAGTCACTGTTGAATCCTTAATGATAAATGGCTGGCTTGACCTGCAATGATACCCAGGAGGCGGGGCGGCGGCGAAGGCTGTATTGGTAGTGGTGGTAGTAGTGGTGGTGGTGGTGGTGGTGGTGGTGGTGGTGGTGGTGGTGGTGGTGGTAGTAGTAGTGGTACAGGCAGCAGTGGTGGTTGTGGTGATGTTTACCGGACACCAAGCACACAAGGCCGCCTGAGGGTCATGCAAGAGAGATTTGACCCGGTCCAGGCAGGGCCATAACCATGCACACGCCTTCTCAAGTCTCGAGGGCAAAGAAGGTTGCGAGGCTGGTCAAGTTGGATTATTCGGGTTGTGTTCTCGTGGCGCTGATGCGTTGTTTGGTGGAGCAGGTTCATCCCGTCTTCCAAACGGCCCCCTTCGATGATAACAGCAAGCGGCAGCAATAACACTACATCCTGGACAATAAGGGCGGCGGGCAGGGCAGCGTTACACACCCACATCACTTGCAAGGGACGCACGTATGTGTAGGTAGGTGTAGCTTGACCCTCGCTGGCTTAAAGATGCTTGCTCGTGCTTGCAGTGGATGTGGAACACACACACACACACACACACACACACGCTCTGATCTCATTGATGAGTGGCCTGGCAACGCTTAACTTCTTCCGTATTTTCTTTCGCCCTGAATGAGCCACACAAAACCAGTCGCCTACGTACACAACTACGCAGTTTAGTTTCTTCATTTGTCGATTACACGGGATATTTCGTAAGTTCCTTTTCTATAGAAGAGATTAAAAAGGCAAACTTTCTATATAAAATAATTAAGTAAAATTTTCCCCATTGCAGAATGAATGTAAATATTTAACATTTTCGGCATCAGAAATCAATATCATAACATTACGTAGCTCAACAAATGGAAGTGAAGAATGAGAAAGGTCTATTACTTTATGAATTCGTTTGCTAATTTCTTGTATATTGCATAGAGACAATTTTCTTACCATAGACAACAGAGTTATTGAGTTACATACGTCCAAGAAAGTCCCGGTATGTCTCACAGAGCGATCCTGCAGCGTAATCAGGCATCAGCCCACCTTGCTCGAATTGTTCAAGTGTTTTTGAGCAAACTTTTGTATCGCCTCGGCCAGGCGGAGGGAACCCTCATCTCCGCCTCACGTGACCGCCATGCACACAGATTTTCATTTTTGTGTGATGTCTAAAAACAAAGTAAACTGTTAAAGTGGAAACCCTAAAAATCTATTAATTATTGCACCGTTGTTTCTGTGTCCTGGCGGGAGTGCGTGGGAGAAATCTGAAGGAGAAAAGGGCATGTGTAAGAGTAAAGAAATCTCAGTAAGAAATCTATACACGTGTGATCTTTTCGAATTATTTTTGGAATTTCCAGGTGGATCTCTGAGGTTCACGCACTGCCTGGAAGCAGGAGCAACTGCCGAAGTACGAAATTTAAAGAATCCAGAAGTAACTCTAAAACCAAAGAGTAAAAAAGATGATGTGAAGTGTATAACAGATTTTCTGCACAGCATAATACTCTTCCATTTGTCCTTCCCTGTACTTCTCTCCCTGCTTTCCTCATCCCCCCCACATAGGCTCAGAAGCAGTGTGTGTGTGTGTGTGTGTGTGTGTGTGTGTGTGTGTGTGTGTGTGTGTGTGTGTGTGTGTGTGTTTGCGGGGGTGTATGGGCGCACTGATGTCATTCGTTGCCAAACATGACCTCAACATGTCTTTCCAAATATGCTTGAGGGATATTCGGCTGCCTGCAGTACTCTGGTCTGTGCTCGGTACAAGGATGCAGACAGACTGGGTATACATAAACCAGATCACAGTACCTTTAAATGAGGCTTTGTGTAGACCAACGTAAAACGACCATCAACGCACAACTGTCCTTTAGCAATTAAATTTCCTCTTAACAATATCTATTCGATAAAGACTTAATTTCACACAAGTCAAGAGGGCCTGAGAGACTCTTCTCCTATTCAAACGCAAAATAATATGTACCACGTTTGCAGAGTCATAAAATGTGAGACATGTAACGATTACTCACAACTGATTTGGTCATGCAAGCGAATCGAATGACTCGAATGACGGGGACGTCCGGGAGAGAGAGAGAGAGAGAGAGAGAGAGAGAGAGAGAGAGAGAGAGAGAGAGAGAGAGAGAGAGAGAGAGAGAGAGAGAGAGAGAGAGAGACTTATATTCTCCCTTTATCTTTTATCCTATGGAATTTCATTTGAAAGCAGAAACTTACGATGCTTTGCAATGAGCGTGCGTCACCGCGGCATATCACTGTCATTGCTTACACTTTGAAAATATGGAGGGCAATGTGAATGACTTTCCCTGTGTTAACTTTATTTGACAGCATCCGATTATTTTACACAAGTGAAGGGAGCACAAGGGACTTATCTCTCTATTAAGTGCAAATGAAAAATATAACATGTTGCTCGGTAGTAAAATCTTAGATATGCAACACACATTTGGTCGGCCAAGCGCATCAAGCAATGTAGCAGACTGAGGGGGAAATGATAACTCTTTGTTCCTTGTTTTCTAGAATTTTAAAGTAATAAAAACATCATGATGCACTGTAATCTGCATAGAACACTGACATCATTTGTATTTTTTGGAACATAATATAGTGTTGTATAAGCCACTATCTTTATGGCTGAGGTTCGTCTACTTTTATCCACCAGTGCATGTTAATTTACACAAGTCAAGAGATTCTGCGAGATTCTTCTCTCTATTTAAGTGAAAAAAAAAATGTGAATGAAACTATGACATGCTTGGAAGGCTGTAAAATTTGATATTTGCTGAAGTCAATGTTCATCCGCATACCAAGAACCGTTGGATTGTCCCAGTCATATTTGTCTTTAATATTTTAGAATTTGTATCAGTTGAGCAGCTGTGATATACAATGCTCTGAAATCCTCGAGAAAAGTCCGACATTCATAATTAAGAAAACTTGCCTCACTGAAGAGAGTAAGAACGAGGCGGAGAGATGCTGACCCAAGCAGTGGTGCTCTGCTCTCTTGCAACAAGGTACGTGACGTGTATAAGCTCTATGATGCATCTACTTCATCACATATGTCTATCTGTATATCCCCATAATTCCTTCCTGCCTATCTACATAGCAGAACCACAAGCAACACCCACCCAATAAAGCTACCCCTCTCTCACACACAGCATCCTATGCACCAGTAGTCCTTCCTGAGCTTCCCCGCCCACTAGTAGACCCACGCCTCATCCACACTGGTGTCATGTGAAATGTTCATTCGTCCCTTTATTCAAACACCAGGAAACGTTCCTTCCAAGCTTCCATGGCTAGCTCTAGAGCCCCGCCCCGCCCCTCATCGCCAGACCAAAGTTTCCCCCGCCAGCAGCTAGCCACAGTTACTTCGCCTCCAGGCTTCAGGTCCTCAGCGTGTAGTAGCTTGGCTTTGGAGAACTGCAGAAATCCCAGAGGATTCGCCCTTTCTTCACTCACCATTGTTGGAACGAAAGACGTAATTTAGTTTGGAGATAACTTGAAGGGCGCGCGGAGTTGCCTGCAGATCAGGATTCAGAGGGTGAAGTCAAGTGCTGGTGTCGGGACACACATTCCACCTGTGTTTTCTTTTGCTTTCAGCCTCTCGGGGGAACACTTGAGGTGTTTGTCTCCATCACGTGATCTTCAGTGGTTTTCATTTGTGGCTTTGCTCGCCTTCATTGCATTCCTGAGGTGCAGTGAACACATCGCCAGCACACTGGAGCATGACCTTACTTTAGGAGAGACGGCAGACCAAAGGACTTGAAAAAACCCAACAGCATAAAAAGTCCAAAACCATTACCTTCACCTTCCACACACGAGGACAACTAGGCAGACAGGAAAAGTAAAGCTGTTGGGATATAAATCCAAAAGAGAAGGAAGGTACAGTACACACAAATAAAGAACATTTCTGCTGGACGCGATAAAGATACGCAATATCTTCCCGCCTGCATGATAATTGGCAACGGAGTATTTCCAGTGACGTCACTGCATGGAGTATCTGAGGTGCCAGTTGTGTTTGCTTGCTGGCTGGCCTGGAGGGCGAGACGCCAAGTAAGGCATCTGAGGCTGAGACAAGACAATTGGAAAAATATATATTTGATTTACACTTGATTTTATACTCCAATGGTCATTATTCAAGAGACATATGTATGCTGTGCCTTTATTGTATCATTTGTTTTTGGATCTTACATAATCAGAACGGAAGAACATATTTCTTTTATCTGCAGTTCATGTTCATGTTGTTTATCATGTTGTTTAATCATCTAATATATGCAATTCCATATTGAACTCGTGTTATGTTCTGGATTACGAAGATGAGTGCCGGAACTCACTCTTCATCATATGAAAGATGTTGACAAGGAAAGGAACACAAGATACCACGCATGCCTCTATTGTCTCGTCAGATGCTTCCATATTCCTATGCTCAAATGGCGTCAGCATGAATACATTTCCGTACATCAGTGTTAAGCGAAAATTTGTTATTGCTATTGCTTTCCTTCTTATGCCACTGTGCACGATCTACTGAGACGAAGAAGCACTGTCAAAAGGTTACTTCATCTTGATAATAATAAAAATTTACTTTCTTCCTTGCCACAAATGTTAATGTTGCAAATCCGAGAAGGGAAAAGAGTGCAGTCATGGCCAAAAATCGAGTAACCTTCTGCACTCACTTCCTCCGTTTTGTCTTCTCGCTTGTCAAATTCTCCGCTGTCATAAAATTCTAACACTTGTCAGTTTTCGTAAACAGAATGTTAGCAAATAGGACTTAAGATTACGAGAAAGCACAAAACACAGTAAAAGTTAGTGAGGCAGGATTACAGATTTCTGTTCACGGTTGTACCAGCTTATGCAAAATGAGAGAGAGAAAAAAAAAAAAGAAAACAAGTCAATTTATAAAAAGTTATTGACAAACACATAAAACGTTATCGACTGGTTCTCTTATACAGTCAATCTCGTCTTTAATGCGTTACACAGCCATTAAAGCTTCAATGTCTTTCACGCAAGTACGAGTACATACATTATGAAAACTATTTATCAATAACTGACGACAGGCATAAGTAAGTGGTGGTTCATTTAGTAGCAGGTGATGATGTACTAAGAAAATGCTGGGTGCTTGTGGTTTGAGTTGTCCATGCTTTTTAATGGAAAATGTGTTCTTCTACCACATATGTTAACTTTATTATATTTAGTCCCACAATTTTATATTTTAAGCGTATTCATGTTATCTATCTAACGCCGCTCATATCTTTCAAGTATGTAAGATATCCTTCCAAAAAATATTTACACCTTTTGTAGGAATTTGTAAAGACGTCAGATAATGTTGCTCGCCAGGTGAGTTAAGTGAGCCAAAATGATTCTGTGAGTATTTCATGCTGCAATTATGACATTGAACACTCAATTAAAAACAAAGACAAATATAATGACAACAAAAATATTAGTAAGAGAAGTGAGAAGTCTGCAGTTCATCTTTTTCATACTCAATGTACGGAGCTTCCTCAAAAAGGAGAACTGTGCCATTATTAGCAAAAATTTCATGTTTCACAATGGGTCCAATAGTTACTGAGAGACCTTTATCACTAAGATCACACTGAAGATAAAACACGTTCAATGAAGTGACTTTAAAGAAACTAAACACAAAGATCCAAAAAAAAAAAAAAAACTGATCAGCTGAAGACAAAAGCAAAAATTCGCTTAAAAAAAAAAAAAAGAGAAAGAAATCGATAACATAACGAACATTACTCAAGTTTATATACCAGTTTATAACGCAAATTTGAAGTGTGGTAGGGGAAAACGATGACAATGACAATAATAATAATAATACAAACCAAACACACACCTGACGGAATAGTTGTACAGATGTATGAAAAAATAATAATAATAAGGATGCAAACGAAAAATACGAGACACTGTCCTTGAGGGAAATTGTGCAAATACTGAAGTCGTGTAAGACTCTCCCCGCCAGCCAAAACACAGACATGGTATTCACTTTTGCCATCCAATTTCAGGGTTTTCGATCAGGGAAAGTCCATGAAAAGTTTTATAAGTCACTAAGTCTCTCTCTCTCTCTCTCTCTCTCTCTCTCTCTCTCTCTCTCTCTCTCTCTCTCTCTCTCTCTCTCTCTCTCTCTCTCTCTCTTTGTTAATGCATGAGTAGATACGCACTAGATATTGGATACAGAGAGAGAGAGAGAGAGAGAGAGAGAGAGAGAGAGAGAGAGAGAGAGAGAGAGAGAGAGAGAGAGAGAGAGAGAGAGAGAGAGAGAGAGAGAGAGAGGTTACTAAACACTTTGGCCACTACCCATATAAAAAAAAAAACAATCACGTATTCAATTACATTTCACCACAATCATCACCATCACTACCACAATTGCCACCACCACCACCACCACCACCACTGCCGGCGCCGCAAGAGAGCTAGCATATTGAATAATGCTTTCAAGGTCACCTCCTCAGCCGACACACCCGACTGTGTATGCAAAAGCTCTCGCGCATACACAACGGCAGGTGGGGAGGAGGAGGAGAGGAGGAGGAGGAGGAGGAGGAGGATAAATGGAGAAAAGGCGTAAGAATGACGGGGAGAAGAGAAAGGAGGAAGACGAAGAGAAACGTTAAAAGGAACGAACGAACGAACGAGCGAGCGAGCGAGCGAGCGAGAGAGAGAGAGAGAGAGAGAGAGAGAGAGAGAGAGAGAGAGAGAGAGAGAGAGAGAGAGAGAGAGAGAGAGAGAGAGAGAGAGAGATGAGGGCAAGGGGAAACTAAACTGGTGTGTGTGTGTGTGTGTGTGTGTGTTTGGGATACATATATGAATTTAAATGAATAGCATGAATAAGGGTGTCCATGTATTAACCCGTGTCGGAATGTGGGTGTATAAAATGTACAGAAAAAAAAAAAAAAAACAAGTTGGCAAAGGACGCACAACCAGGTAGGCAGTCAAGAACAGATGAGACCTGACATGAAGGTAGGGGGGAGGAGAGGAGTGAAGGGAGGGGAAGTGATGGGGGAGGGGGAAGAATGAGGAAGGAGGAGGAGGAGAAGAAGGGAGAAAAAGAACGAGGACAAGGACAAGGACGAGGGAGAGGAGGAGGAGGAGGAGGAGGAGGAGGAGGAGGAGTAGGAGAGGAACACGTGCTGACCATTCGTATAATGACGCAACTCAAGATCAGTTTATGCGCAATTCTGAGAATGAACGCAAGCGCGAGGCCCGAACGGGAGAGGAGCGCAGTAAAGACAATACATTACGATCATCTATCGCTGCGCTGATACAAACTCAGACGTGTTCTGCTCGCGTGGTGTCGTCAGAGGGAGTGAGAGGAAGAACTGTACAAAGGGGAAATTTTATAAGGTGCATAAACGTCTTATAAGTCAAGCCCCTAAGATTGGATTTTGATTCACTTGGGCTTTCAAAGGTAACACTTTTTCAACATTCCTGAGATGGCATAAAAAACTAACATGGATTTTAAGATCACGTTGATTTAATGTCTAGAAACTTAAAACTTCCCAATTACTTATGAAAATGTTTATAGTGAATAAGGCTTTTAAGGCATATATGCCAGTCATTTTATAAACACGACAACATGTTTTTTTTTGTTTTTTTTTGTTAATCTAGGATTCTTAATTAGACTGCCGTTGGACGCACGGTTTGTGTGTGTGTGTGTGTGTGTGTGTGTGTGTGTGTGTGTGTGTGTGTGTGTGTGTGTGTGTGTGTGTGTGTGTGTGTGTGTGTGTGTGTGTGTGTTTGGCAGCTGAGTGGGTCTGGAGGAGGGGCCAGCAGAAGGGTTGTGTGGAGGCAGGTGTGTGTGTGTGTGTGTGTGTGTGTGTGTGTGTGTGTGTGTGTGTGTGTGTGTGTGTGTGTGTGTGTGTGTGTGTGTGTGTGTGTGTGTGTGTGTGTGTGTGTGTGTGTGTGTGTTTGCAGCTTCTCGGCTTCTGCATCACTCCACCACCACCGGCACCACCACCACCATTACCACCACAGCCCTCCCTCTCTCCTTCTTGCCCTCCTTCCTCAGCTGCACGTGTGGTTAGTCAAGAGTTATTCATATTCTTGATAGTTTGGTGGTGGTGGTGGTGGTGGTGACGGCGGCGGCGGCTCAAGGATAGTTTATTTTTTTATTATTACCATTATTATCGTTATATATATATATATATATATATATATATATATATATATATATATATATATATATATTTATATATATATATATATATATATATTATATATATATATATATATATATAAATATATATATATATATATATATATATATATATTATATATATATATATATATATATATATATATATATATATATATATATATATATATATTCTTTTTCTTTTTTTTTCTTTTTTTTTTTTTCATTTTAGGACAGAAGCAAGACAGTGGTAGGCAGCGATGCGGGACTAACCAGTAAAAATTATGCTAGTGATAGAAGAGGAAAGAGGCACCGCTAAGTGTGATTATGTGACAGCGAGGTGACGAGGAAGGATGAAAGGCAAGGATAAGCAAGTGGCTGAACCTATTAAAGAAGATGAAAGATGTAATTTTATCTATTCATGCACCTCCACCACCTCTCCATCTCCAACGTGACTCCTGATGCATACTTAGGAAATTTATGAAGCCGGGAACCACACTGGGGAGCGACTGACCCCCAGGCAAAGTACCGCCGCGGCACGCCAGATGAGGTGTCAACTTTGGAATTGTCACAAGGGCTGAAGTTGTAGACAGGAGTCACGCTTCGGCATCGTGGTTTTTAAAACATAATTTTAAAGAATAAAAAATTAGATCGTCTCTTCCATCAGGGTTACAGTATGTCCCCACACACTACTAATATGCGCTCCAATACAGGAATCAGGACAGCGGAAGAGAAAAACAACCTAGGAGTGATGATTGCCGACAGGTCACTGGCCTACAGGCCTAGAGCTTCGTATACTTAAAGATGCCACATAGCCATGAACTTTTCAACGTAGGCCTCAAAACCTTTTCATCCTACCGAGAGGCCTCAACCCGTGTTTAATAGAGGGTATAATATGGGAAGGCTGAGTGAACATGTGCTTCAGAGGGCAAGGGTTGGCTGATTCCAAAGGGACATCTTGCTAACTTTCCAGTCACCCTCCCCCTTAACCCGAAAATTCTTTTTGTAGCTTAAAGCCACAGGCGAGGCGGAGATCGGTAGGCCTAAAACTGGTTTGGGGAATAAAGGTGGTGAAGGGGATCTCTTTTCTTCTGTGAATTGCGTGGTATCACCGATGGTTTGTAAGAGGATTTTGGGACGAAGAGGAACAGAATTCAAGAGGTGATTCTAATTTTGGTCCTTTCTGGAGAATATCACATCTCTTTGTTGCTCGAGAGGCCTCTTCGCCGCGCCCATTTCCTGGCCTCTTTAAGGAGGGCGCCGCCGTAACCATGATGAGGCCTCCCAGGCCAAGGATTTCTACTTTCAAATTGTCACATAACACATGTCTACAATGGCTTCCTCTCTCGCTCCCGGTGGGGGGGCCCTGGCGAATTTTTTCTCTCTCTCTCTCTCTCTCTTCTCTCTCTCCTCTCCTCTCTCGTCTCTCTCTCTCTCTCTCTCTCTCTCTCTCTCTCTCTCTCGCCTCTCTCTCTCTCCTCTCTCTCTCTCTCTCTCTCTCTCTCTCTCTCTCTCTCTCTCTCTCATTACCTCCCAACAGCATTCACTCGCGCTCATGGTGGCCATGGTGTACTGTAGTAGCAGCGATGGTCGGGCGATGGTCCCTCACGTCAGTAAACAAAAAAATAAATAAAAAGAGATTAAAGGAAACGTCACCCAAATCTGAAAACTACTTGCTCAAACCCAAAGTGCAGTCACGTATCCTGCGTCTAACAAATTCCCTCTTACTGTTCAATTAAGTTATTGGAGGGACTACGTACACTTGTTACATGAACAATGAATGATCGTAAACGAATGTATAAGACTAAGCATTGACTTAACACCAAATATATGTTTGACGTCTCACAAGTAAGGCCTTCGTCACCGCCATGCTCAGGGTGGGCGTGACCAATTTTCAGTAACACTAATTTTAATCTCATCCCGTGGTCGCCGTGCCCATTGCTCTGCCTGACACGCCTCGCAGCCACCCACCATTCCTCACTTACGTATGTACGAAGTCATGTCACAGAACTGAATACTCGGAGGCGTAAGGGTCGCCCACCAGCTCCAATTCCAGCTGGGCGCCCTAAACCACGCGCTGGAGGTGCCCACGTCTGTCTTGGTGGCGACGCCTACGTGGGGACATTTTTGTGTGAGGGCAGTTAAGCTAACACGCACACACACGCACACAAATATACACACACTGACACACACACACACACACACACACACACACACACACCACACACGGTAGTTTCAGCCACAACCAGTGCAGAGAAGCAAACTCCCTAAACTCCCTCCCACACGTAACAGGATTTCAGCAAAATTGAAACCTGGTGACCGAAGGAAATTCTTGATTGTACATGTAGTTGAATTCGGCCTAAAGAGAGTCATCCACAAGGTGTGCAGAGGGAGAGTGAGTCAATAACCTCATACCTTCTGCAATATTCCAGTTCGGAAAAAAAAAATCATTGGACAATCATCAGGAAGCGAAAAGTTAGGATGGTGAGGCTTGGTTATTTGAGAGAGAGAGAGAGAGAGAGAGAGAGAGAGAGAGAGAGAGAGAGAGAGAGAGAGAGAGAGAGAGAGAGAGAGAGAGAGAGAGAGAGAGAGAGAGAGAGAGAGAGAGAGAGAGAGAGAGTGTGTGTGTGTGTGTGTGTGTGTGTGTGTGTGTGTGTGTGTGTGTGTGTGTGTGTGTGTGTGTGTGTGTGTGTGTGTGTGTGTGTGTGTGTGTGTGTGTGTGTGTGTGTGTGTGTGTGTGTAGAGAGTAATAGTAATAGGATATTGTTGTAACAGTAGCAGTAATAATAGTAGTAGTAGTAGTAGTAGTAGTAGTAGTAGTAGCAGCAGCAGCAGCAGCAGCAGCAGCAGCAGCAGCAGCAGCAGCAGCAGCAGCAGTAGTAGGAGCAATAGTAGTAGCAGTAGCAGCAGCAGTATTAGTAGTTTAAGTAACAGCAGCAGCAGCAGTGGTAGCGGTAGTAAAGAGCATGAGAACAAGCACCACCTTCCCTGACAGCAATATACATGCCACACCTACGCACAGTCATTTAACTCTTGTTTATCGCTGCATGAACCTGGAGGAGGATCGAGCACGAGTGTTTTACTTCACCGTTTGGCACACAATAATATTATGAACCTGAAAAGGAGCTATACCAGCAGATACAAAATAAATATCTACTAACCCCTAATCTATAAAAATTAAAACAGCAGGAGAGAATTCCTTTGTTGTATACCTTTAGCAGAGCAATGTGTGACGACGCTGTTAAGTCAGTGTGTAATGTATAATTTTGATGCGATTCATTACGTGCATTACATCATAATGGTGAGCAGTAAACACATTATTTTTTTTCCTTTCACATCATTCATCTTTTAATTTATCTCGTATAAGTTTTCTTTTCTTCTTTTCATACCTATTCTTTTTTTTATTTTGTGTGTTTCGTTTTTTTTTTTCTTCTTGTTTATCAGTAGTCTGGAATTTAAGCAATTTTGTCCGCCCTCCCTGACAACTTACACTAGCTGATTGCCACATTCCTCTTGAGTTTTCATCTATCCCCTCTTTGCTATCCTTGAATTCTTCTTTACGAGAAAAGAGAAAGAAAAAAAAGGAAACCTTGTTGTCACCTAGCTCCTCTGCTTTCCCTTCTCCTATCTCCACTTGGTGCGCACTCCTCCAAACGCTCACACTGTAACAGTTCTCCCAAGACGATGAAATCTCCTCGACTTTGTTCTCAAGCAGAGGAGGCAGCCAGGGCGCTTTACGGCCCTCTGAAGTAGAGCACTTAGGAAAGGGGGGATGAGAGAGAGAGAGAGAGAGGAGAGAGAGAGAGAGGAGAGAGGAGAGAGAGAGAGAGAGAGAGAGAGGAGAGAGAGAGAGAGAGAGAGAGAGAGAGAGAGAGAGAGAGAGAGAGAGAGAGAGAGAGAGAGAGAGAGAGAGAGAGAGAGTCACACACTATTTTATAAAGCGTAACTGTTACTTATCTAAGTATATATGCATCCGCCATCCATGTATCGTGCACGTACCTGCAACGAGAAAATAAACGATTAACACACGTAATCAAATAACTACTACAACAAAGGATTACTTGACAAGAAAGAAAAATGAGAGAGAAAACTGCTAGTCCTTAGATAAATCAATTCACAGAGGAAAAAGTCGTTCTTTATACTACTCACATCTCACCGGTGCGATAACTGCTTTTAAAAATTATACCAGCGTTTGCCTAAATGAATGTCCTGAACCTCCAACAGCTTCTTCGATACGTGGACAGGTGTGCGGGGGGAAATTGGTGAAGGAAAGGAAAGAAGCGGAGGATGACGATGTGTCAGGAAAAAAAACGGAGAAAAGAAGGAAAAGAAAGAGATGGGAAGGCAAGGGAAGGGAAGGGAAGGGAAGATATGAATGATGGAGGAGATGACGAACCGGTGTCACTTCCCTCCTCCCCTTTCACCACACCCCGTCAAGAAACAATAAGGATTCTTGGTCCCAGTCAGACACGACTGAGCCGAAAGGAAAGAGTCTGCCATACTTTTTCCCTCATGAACATAAGACCATAAGAATATAGAAAAAATAGGTTAAGCTACAAGAAGCCATCAAGGCCTACACGTGGCATTCCCTGTATAAAAAAAATCCACTTATCATCTCCATCCATATCGATCTCGGCACCAACAATCATCACTGAGTCTATTCATTCATCGATCACTCTGCCAACCATTTTCCGTCTATCACTTTTTTAAATGTGACTTGATCAAACTTGTGCGTTATTTTTTGTCCTATCCTGATAACTCGCCCTAAGGATTTTGTTTATATTACCTTTGTTATATGTATTTTATAGCTAGCAGTCACCCTTTTAATCTATGCCTCTCTAAAGGATGTTAATTATAAAAAAAAAAAAAATAGAAAAATAAAAAAAAATAAAAACTTCAATCACTTTTCGTAAAGGACACTTTTAACCCTTTATATCTTTTTAGACATTCACTTCTGTAGAAACTCTGACAGACTATTATCATCCCTGTAACAACCTGACATCTGACCAATCTCAAATATAACTTAAAATTACTTCAAGGAATACTTTTAACGCTCTTAACGATGAATCCTAATGCACGGCTTGCGATATTTATGGCCTCTCTACAGCGATTCTTTTTTTTCTTGAACTGACTCCTAAATCTTCTTCGCTTTCGTTCTTCATTGTGTGTCTATTACGTGGATGTCATTCATCTCTACTTTTATGAAGATGATGAAGTAAATACTCGTACTTAGCATCACTGTCAAAGTCTCCGCTAATAGTTCTACGTATTCTTAAACGCCACCAGGAAAAGTCTGATTCATGTACCTCATTAAAAACAGAGACTAACAATTCTTAATGTTTAACCGGAAAAAAAAAAAAAACACGGGATGTAATTCATTTTTGACATTTCAAAGATTCTATGTAAATATGATTTAATACCAGAGATAAAATAAAACATTTTGTACATATGGAAAAAAAAACATTTTTGAATATTATTTATAAAAATACTACATCTTCGTCAATAACTGTAGCAAGTGGAGGAAAAAAAAAATAACACAGATATTAAACTTATTAGCATATAACGCTACACAGAGTTCTTATTATCAGCCTCACGCCATTTTTCACTCTACACTCCTCGATGATCTGCTTGCATATTTTTCACAATTCATTCTGTGTTAAACACAAAATGAGAATAAGTGTCGCCAGATAAACAGATTCTACCAATTAAGTAGTCGACCGATAAAGAAAAAACGATAAATAAGACACGTTTCAGGTTCGACAGAGAAAACGTGATTCACCAAGGCGACACAGATATTCCAGCCTCAGAGCGAGTGATTCCAGACCACAGAAGCGGCGGGGCTTCTGGTATTAGGCCCCTGCTTACTAGGAAGACCTGAGGCTGTACATTTTCCAAGGAATGACTACAGCTTTCGTAACAGAGGCAGGCCTATTTGTTTTGATGTGTAGCTTTCATAACAGAAGCCTACCTGTTTGCGTTTTGCGCACTACAAAGATGGCAGGTATAGGGGAGAACATAAACACCTACACCGTTACTAAAGCTAGCAACACTTGGTTCAACTCAACTTGCTCTTGTGTCTTTTCACACAGTGGCGGCTCACACAAGATATTGTGGCTATCCATCTTCGAAAACTCATGACCTTTATACTAGTATTTTTGTTCGGAATCGTGCCAAATTTATTCTACGCCTCAGCAAAAATTACTTAATCAATAAGAAATGTTAAAATCTTACCAACTCTCACTCCTTTCACGACTTTTGGCATGCAGCCAAAAATATCTTTAAAAATTTTTCTTCTTTTTCTCTCCTCTCCCTGCTCAATCCAGATGGCATCAGTGCCATATCTTCCATCATTAAAGCTGAACCCTTCGCTCAAACATTTGCAAAAAATTTCGACACTGGACCGTTCTAAGTTTCCCTTTCTTTCGTCTTTAGGTCATTGCTTCTCTTACTCTGCCTGATCAAACTCCTGCTTGGTATCGGCTTAACCTTTCCCCTTTGCAAATGTACAATCTGTCTTTCTGTGCTTCAAATTACCAATATGAAACGTCGGTTTCATATCTTTAAAAAAAAATATTACACTTATTTTGAAGAAGAATCTTCTTTCGCATATATCAGTTCATAATTTTTTATCTGTTCCACAAAACAAGTTAGAGAACAGGCGGTGCACTGCAGAGTTTCAGATTTCAGAAATCTAAATCCTGGTAATTCTCACTGATGGGTTTAGATGAAGTCTTTCCCCTACATAAAGAATGTGATGTATGACATCACTAAAGTAAAATACCTTATAGTTTCTACCTCACCTTGTACTCTCAAGTTTTCCTTACTGGTCATTAAATTGCAACAGTGGTACGTGATCAGTTCTAAATTTAGCCACAGAAGTGTTCAACAGGCTCTGGTCTATCAACCATTCGATCTTTTATTCATTAGTGATTTCAATCACTAATACACTGCCCTACCCTCTCTGATAGAGATGAATATTTCAACTCAACAACGCCTGGCAGACCACCTCCATGTAGAAAATTATGAGACTCACGAAGAACGACTACAGACTTTCTCTTACCCTCTGATCTTTGCGTCATTCCTGGATGAAAAAAAAAGAAAACTGTGCTACCTCAAACTCTCCATCTTTCCACCTATCAAGGAGGGAAAATATTCCACTCACCTCTCTCTTTTCTAATAAAGCCCAACTACTACCCTCCATTTCCTTGAACATTCCTGGTCTATCCTTCACTAGAAATCTTAACTGGAAATTTCTAATCTTATCATCTAAATTAGTTTCCCTGGAATAAGTTGTTCTACATTACAGTTTCCTTCAACCCTAACCATCCACCACATGTCAGTTCTATATAAGGCTCTTGTTCACCCAGGCATGGAGAGAGAGAGAGAGAGAGAGAGAGAGAGAGAGAGAGAGAGAGAGAGAGAGAGAGAGAGAGAGAGAGAGTGTATGTGTGTGTGTGTGTGTGAAGAGAGAGAGTAGGGGGAACGCTTTTAAGCAGGGTGGCGTCGAAGGCTATTTGTCTCATCAACTCTCCTTCTTTAGCTGTCCTCAATCTCTCACTGTTTTTATTTTTTTTTTTTCTGCGCATGTCTCCCAAGCTTCCCCTCCTCTTTCCATAATACTTTCTATCTATACTCTCTGCCTTATGCTCTCAATATTACTATGACGCACATGGGTTTACTAGTATCTTTGCTCCATCAATTAGTAAGTTTAGGAACACTCTTTCTCACCGTGACTCTCCACCTTCCTACGATGAGCATTAGAAGGCAGTCTTCTATAATTTAATTTGAGAGACACCTAACCTTCCTTGAAGCTGTTTTTTAGTCTCTTGAATAGTTCACCTTTTATTCACTTAGCTGTTAGGTATTAAGTAGAAAAATTTTCCTTAGTTACTACTATGTCTGTCATGAAAAATGCAATTATACATATTGTTTCATGAGATGAATCCCAATTAAATTGTTGGATTAACAAAGAAAACTTAAGCCGCTTAAGGATTAAGCACATTCTTACACCGTACTATTGTATTAAGGACCTGTCCGACTCGCTGACAGACTGATAGACTGTCTGACTGACTGACACAACTTCATGACAGACAAATAGCTGACACAGAGGCAGACACACACACAAAATAAAAAGACACACACACACCGGCTAAGCACCACTCTCCCCAGCTGCCGCGCTCCGATGTGTGTTGGCGTGGAAGAGGTCCTGATACACACGCCAGTCAGCCGCAACCAGCATTCTTGTGGTCTACCAACTACTTCGAGGGTCAAGGTTACATCAGAAAATCGCCTCAACGCGCTACCAACACAAGGACGAGAGGAAGAGGGGATGGGGGGAGGAGAGAGAGGGAGTGTCGAAGGAGGTGTGCATGGGAGTGCTTAGGAAGGAGGGAGGGAAGGAATGGAGGGCGTGCAAGCGTGCTGGGCTAGACGGGAGGCCAACTACACCAAGATTGTTATGCTTGTGTGCCGGGACGTGAAAGGATGGGACGCGTGCTGCCGGTGCGTGGTAGGAAGGTGAGGTAACACGGAGAAGGGAGGTCACAACTTAGATTTTTCCCTCCCTATTCTCCTTTCTTTTCCATTTCCCCCTCCTTATCCCTCTCCTCCTCCTCATCATCATCATCATTTTTCTGCTTCTTGTTCTTGTTCCTATCCTTGTTCTTCTGATTGCTGCTGCTGTTGCTGCTGCTGCTGCTGCTGCTGCTGCTGCTGCTACTACTACTACTACTACTACTACTACTACTACTACTACTACTACTACTACTACTACTGCTGCTGCTGCTGCTACTACTACTATTACTACTACTACTACTACTACTACTACTACTACTACTACTACTACTACTGCTACCACTACTATTACAGTACTGCTTATCATAATATTAATTATGATAACAATGACAACGACGATGAAGGTGATGCTGATGATGCTACTATTAATACTACTACTACTATTAATAATAATAATGATGATATTAATAATAATAATAATAAAAATAATAATAAAAATAATAATAATAATAATAAATAATAATAATAATAATAATAATAATAAGTACTTATTTCCCCTGCTCTTTCATATATCTTTCATATTTTTCTACCCACCTCCTATTCTTCCTTCAGCAGATAACCTCGTTCTATACTGACAGGTTTCAAGGTATCTGTTCTTCTTACATATTCCTCCTGCTGCTGCTTCTCCTCCTGCTCCTCCTCGGCTTTCTTATCCAGTTTTCCTGCCTGGCTCCTATCCGGAATGCCTCTGTTTCCATCTGTTTTATTATGCTTACTATCTACTTCTTTTTCGTTTACCTTCTCCCCCTTTTTGTTCCTCTCTCTCCATTCTAATGTATTCTTGGTATATCTTCCCCTTCCTCTCCCTCCTCCTACTCCTCCTCCTTTTTCTCCTCATCGCATCGTTTAATTAAGTTGCAAGAAAGAGTGCAAACCAGAAACAGAAGTAAAAGAGAGAGAGAGAGAGAGAGAGAGAGAGAGAGAGAGAGAGAGAGAGAGAGAGAGAGAGAGAGAGAGAGAGAGAAATTATAACGATCAGTTTCGTCGCGCGGCGGGGCAGGTGCACCCTACCTGGAAAAGTCTCACGACTGATGATCCACCTTGACGCCGCCTCAGAATTTACAAATATCTTCCAAGATTAGTGGGAGTGTAGCACAAGCTTCGAGGTCCTTGATTTGTGTGTACGTGTGTGTGTGTGTGTGTGTGTGTGTTGAACAGGATCACGTAGCTCTCAGTAAGTCATACGTCCCCTGCACTTTACAATGACATCTAACACACACACACACACACACACACACACACAGATATAGATTACTCATGCTGGCGTTTAGTTAAAGGATCACCGTCGGCTCAAAGTCATCCCACCCAGTAACCGAGGCTTGCAAGTGTAGCTGAGCTTTGTGGCGTGGAGGACCAGGGTGGGGGAGAGGAGGAGGAGGTATTTGTCACGTTCCGTATGTGTTTGTTTCGAGGGGGAAGGGATGTGATAAAGTATAATGAGCAGAGATGACTTGGGCTTAAGTATGTGCTCTATACAGTTCGACGATGAAGAAAACGGAAACGAAGCTAAACACGTTGAAATCATATCTGAGGAAGAAACTGAAGGGAGAAACGTGGAAAGGGCGTCAGACACGAAGCCAAACAGGTGTGAGGTGACAGAGAGCTTCGCAAAGTTAAGCCTGTAGGTAGATAACTATTGTGTGTGTGTGTGTGTGTGTGTGTGTGTGTGTGTGTGTGTGTGTGTGTGTGTGTGTGTGTGTGTGTGTGTGTGTGTGTGTGTGTGTGTGTGTGTGTGTGGGTGGGTGGGAGTGTACATATATATATGCATAGCTTTGCGTTTCTGAAGCTCTCAGTCAACTTATACACTCATATACGAGTTTTGTGTGTGTGTGTGTGTGTGTGTGTGTGTGTGTGTGTGTGTGTGTGTGTGTGTGTGTGTGTGTGTGTGTGTGTGCGCAAACGCATGAAAATTTGGCAAGTGTCTAAGCAAAGGTATGCTTGCATGCTCGAGTGAGAGAGGGAGCGGTCGGCGAGCAGGTGTGCTCTCCCCTACACCACCAATCCCAGCCAGACCCCGCAACACCCCCACCTCGTCCCTCCTTTCCTCACCCGCACCCCGCTCGCAGCCTCCGCCACGCCTCCAGTAGTGAGCAAATTAAGGACTCCGTCTCAAGCCAAAAAAATTCAAGACACAGGTGTTTCTCTTACGTGCGACACAAGAAGACACATCAGGTGTTGTCAGGGCTTACAGGTGGCCGATGTCACTCCCTTTTGGGCCACACACCCTCTCTTTCCCTCCCCCTCGCTTCCTCACAACCATCCACTATCTTCCACCCCTCTCCCACAATGCTCCACACCCTCCTCCCCATTCTTTCATTCCCTTCTCATAAATTTCACCCTCCCTCCCTCCTCCATCCATCCTTTCCCTCTGCTTCCTCATAGCTGAGTCCTTTTCCTCCTCCTCTCGCAGCCAGGCACACTGTCTCTTGTTGTCCTTGTCCTTGCCCTCACGTATTTCCTTTGCTGCGTAGAACTAAAATTAACACACACACACACACACACACACACACACACACACACACACACACACACACACCACTGCTCCGCCACCAATAAAATTGATGATAAACTGACAATCAAATTCAGTAATTGCTACTGCTGCTGCTGCTGCTGGTGCTGCTGCAGCAGATACTGCTGCTATTACAATTACTTCTACTCCTACTACTGCTACTACTGCTTCTACACCTACTACTACTACTACTACTACTACTACTACTGCTGCTGCTGCTGCTGCTGCTGCTGCTGCTGCTGCTGCTGCTGCTGCTGCTGCTGCTGCTGCTACTACTACTACTACTACTACTACTACTACTACTACTACTACTACTACTGCAATCATGAGACAAGGCTTTCATTATCGTCCCTACGTCATCTCCAGGAAAAACCACAGCTATCTGAACTATGCTGCACCACCACCATCGCCGCCGCCACCACTGCCACCACCACGACCACTTCCACTAACAAAACACTCACAACTCTAACATCACAATCACCACAACCCCCATCACCACCACCATCACCGACGTCACTAAGTGCATACTCATAACCCCATTTACCTCCATCATCACCACTATTGCTCCATTACTATCACCATCAACGGACTTAATTAACATTAGGACCATCACCACCGCCACCACCACCACCATTGGCCATGAGTCAGACATCAACCGTAAGTCGAGACCAATTACAAGTGACAATTGCGTGACTGTGGCTGTAGGCCGCACCACAGGGAGTCGGCGCCACCCAGTACTGCCGCCCCCACCCCTCCCTGGTGCCATCCGCGTCCCCTGGGGCAGGAGGGGCGTGACGAGGCGGACGTGGATCCTCTGGGGACGTGGCGGGGGAGGCAGGAGGGGAGTAGAAACGGCTTCTTGTGCATATTTAATGATCTTACGAAAGCTCATGCGCTCGCTCACTCACTCACACTCTCACTCACTCACTCACTCTCTCTCTCTCTCTCTCTCTCTCTCTCTCTCTCTCTCTCTCTCTCTCTCTCTCTCTCTCACACGCACACACAGACACGTGTATTTTTTTTTCCACTCGCCTAATGTTCCATTAAATATATTCCCTAAACGTGTTTTTTTTTTTCTTTTTGTTTTGTTTTCTTCGCCCTTCATCTTTATCCCCTTCTCCCTCGGCTTATTATCCTCCTCCCCTTGTGTGCTGTGTTGCTCCCTCCCATTCCTGGCGGGCGAGGACAAGGGAGGGTGGCGATAAATTGACTGATACGAGCACCGTTAAACGCAATAATCGCTTGCAATAAATTTAACACTTGACGCGCGCCACTAAAAAAACACGCAACTCTAGTAAACATTAAGGTCGGCCGTGAAAAGAATAATGGAAGGAAATAACAGATAAGGCACGCACTAGTCGCATTCTGATAATGGAAGATAAGGAAACAGACATAAAGAAAACACAAAACTGATAGATTATATAGATAACGAAGCAAAGCATAACATTCAAGATACAGTAATATGCAGACGTTGGTAAAGCACACACACACACACACACATACACACAGGTAATGCGTCATAAGCTTCATACAGAACATAAGACCACCATCACGGCAAACCATACAAAGTTTTCTCAACTAACAAAAAAAAAAAAAAAAAAAAAAAAAAAAAAAAAAAAAACAAGGAAGGAAACGTAATACTAGTAATACTGTGGAGGCGCTCAACACACGTACAGACGGACAGACGAATACACGCACGGACAAACATACACACAGATAAAAGAGACATACCCGAGAGCAGAAAAGTAAACGAGATATTAGGCAAGACAGAAGATAGAAACGCACAAACACACAGACACGATGACAACACCGACGTAATATCTCTCTCTCTCTCTCTCTCTCTCTCTCTCTCTCTCTCTCCTCTCTCTCTCTCTCTCTCTCTCTCTCTCTCCTCTCTCTCCTCTCTCTCTCTCTCTCTCTCTCTCAATTCTCCCATGTTTTTCTCTCTGCCTACCACACATATAATTGGTAATAAATAAATAAGAGCAAAGGCTGCTGGAGAGAGAGAGAGAGAGAGAGAGAGAGAGAGAGAGAGAGAGAGAGGAGAGAGAGAGAGAGAGAGAAGAGAGAGAGAGAGAGAGAGAGAGAGAGAGAGAGAGTTTGACATAGGAAAAAAAATAGTGCTGATTTTTACCCTTTATTTTCCTCTTCCTCGTCACATTTTTCATAACTGGTGTTACTCAAACTATTTACATCTATTTTACTCACAGCATTTACCGCTTTGCATTACTCTCTCTCTCTCTCTCTCTCTCTCTCTCTCTCTCTCTCTCTCTCTCTCTCTTCTCTCTCTCATCTCCTCTCTCTCTCTCTCTCTCTCTCTCTCTCATCAGGTGCCTTCACAGCCAGCTTGGTAACCGTTTCCAATTAATTCCCCGTAAATCATTATTATAATTTTAACCTGTATTATTTTTTTTCTAACGCCGTAAATATCATATACAAGTTAGTACAAGACTTTATTACACACACACACACACACACACACACACACACACACACACACACACACACACACACACACACACACACACACACACACAGTAAGCATTTAATTATTCGTCCTGACCTCATGTAGAATTCGCAGGAAAACTAAAAAGAGACAGTGGGAGGGAGGGACAGAGGGAGGGACAGAGACAGGAGGGGATAGTCATCTGAAATATGCATCACGTAAGTCTTCCAAATACCCTCGTTCGATGTACTTGCCTTGTGACATACCTAAGCCATATTTTAGCTCGGTGTCTCCTTTTGACGTTGAGTGTCCTTTGAGAAAAATTATAGCCCCATTTTATACTGTCCACCAGTTTTTTAACATGCATCTCATACCTCCTATCGCATGTACCCTAAGCAGATCGTTTCCCTCAAAATCTCTCTCTTCCTCTCCCTCTCCCACCCCCACCTCTCTCTCTCTCTCTCTCTCTCTCTCTCTCTCTCTCTCCTCTCTCTCTCTCTCTCTCTCTCTCTCTCTCTCTCTCTCTCTCTCTCTCTCTCTCTCTCTCTCTGAAATACATGAGTGTGTAGCCACCTGTCTCAACTCTTTTTAGGCATCACCCGGCACTTGAAAGTCGAGTTCGCAATGAGGCGTAAAACACTTAAGTCTCTTTTCCTTTTTACCTATGTGCGCTGCTGACTGCCTGGTTGCATCTTGGTCTCGATATAGCAGTACCCCTTGAAATCGTGTTCCGCTGCCTCGCCATGCCAACACCATGCCATGAACTACACCATGAACTACACGAAGCCGCAGGCAGCTCTTCCTCTATCCAACATGGGGTGGTGTGCGGTGCTGTGCTTTTCTGTCTCCGTATAACGTGTGTGTGTGTGTGTGTGTGTGTGTGTGTGTGTGTGTGTGTGTGTGTGTGTGTGCACGCAGACACCATAGCTCGCTTACGTCATCCACAAGGTCAACAATGATACGGCATATCCACAAAAATACGTAACGGTCATCAAGAGCGCGCAGCGAAAGCAACAACAGAGATGTTAGTAATGATGATAGAAGTGGTGTTAGTAGTAGCAGCAGCAGCAGCAGCAGCAGCAGCAGCAGCAGCAGCAGCAGCAGCAGTAGTAGTAGTAGTAGTAGTAGTAGTAGTAGTAGTAGTAGTAGTAGTAGTAGTAGTAGTAGTAGTTCTAGTAGTAGTAGTAATAGTAGTAGTAGTAGTAATGATAATAATGATAAAAATAACAACAACAACAACAACAACAAAAATAACAACAAAACATAAACTACACAAACTATCTCCAGTGTGTGTGTGTGTGTGTGTGTGTGTGTGTGTGTGTGTGTGTGTGTGTGTGTGTGTGTGTGTGTGTGTGTGTGTGTGTGTGTGTGTGTGTGTGTGTGTGTGTGTGTGTGTGTGTGTGCCATTCCGTCACCAGAAGGGCCCTACGTGCTAAAGACTGACGGCAATGACGTTTTCCTCGGCAAGTTGACAATGTTCATTATTAATGTCAAACTGAATGAGGAATACCTGTTATACAGCCGAGAATGTTAACACATCGTGTACTTCCTGGAGGGAGAGGCAAAAATTATTGCCTTAAGAATTATAAAATATAAATTAACGTGAGCTTAAGACAGATAAATAAAGGATAGTCAAATGTAAACTCAGGAAAGGAATATTGTTTTTCCATTGAAAGCAAAACACATCTGATCCTGAATGCATATATAAGAATCACGAGACCAGATACTTCCTGGAAATAACGCTTATAAGATTATACTCACAAAACAAAGAGTTTGATTTAATGTAAAACGTTACAAAAAAAAAAGTTTAATGTACTTTAATGAATTTCGGGCTGAGCTGCAATATATTTTATCACCACAATCAATCTTATCCTCTCGTCTGTGGAGTTTTTACATTCGAGACAATGTTTTTTGCTGCGTTTGCAAGGTCGGGTACCATTTGGTTTCATTTCGCAAGAGTATGAGAATGAGACACACGAGCAATTGCCGTGTGACCTCGAGCGGATTTTATCAACACAGGGGAGTTTGATTTGAAGTCTGAGGCACCATAAATTAAGGAGTCAGAGTGGAAATTTTTGTGTGCCGACCCCACAGGCCAGATTCTCACCAGACTTATCGCAGCATAACATAATTATCAGCACTTTCTGGTAGACGCTTACTCATCCCTGGACAAGGTCGGAGCAAAGTGAGGTGAACATTTTTTCTGGTGTTTGTCTGCAACACTCAGGCGGTGTTGGTGGGCGAGGCGCCTCGTGGGGTATTTTTCCCCCGCTGCAGCGACGAGACGCGTCACAACAAGGGTAGTGAGACCAGCCTCCTGAGGGTGCCCCTGACTACCTGCTCTGTTCTGCCCAGCAAGGGGGTGTGTGTGTGTCTGCCCCAGGAAGGACGAGGGCAAGGACATGAACATGAACTTTGGAGGACGAGGATGAAATAGTAAACGATGAAAACGACGATGAATAGTCAATAACATATCCAATTATCTCTATATGAGTGGTGGTGCCGTTTCTGTGTTCGTTTTTCTTCACATCTCTTGGCTGGTGCACGACCCTTACTGTGTTACTGAAAGAGTCTCGAGGGATGTCAGTGAAAGAATATCTAAGACGTCTGGAAAATTACAACTGTTTCATTTTTATCTACGTTTATTAATGTTCATTTTTTTACTGGTAGAATACGCAGCGTTGTATTTGCTGATTATAATAACTGAGGAGGAGGAGGAGGAGGGAGGAGGAGGAGGAGGGAGGAGGAGGAGGAGGAGGAGGAAAATTGATGATGATGATGATGATGCTTATACGTGCTGATACAATGAAACCATTGAAAAATAATTTAGTGAAAAATTTTGGAAGCAGCAAGATTTAGACTAGTTTGGCGAATCCATTCATTTGTGGAGGTGATATCGTACTTGGCACAAGCAGGCCATTCATTTTTAATCGTTGTCGTTTCAGTGCTGCCAAATACTTCCTTGCCTTGTATCGAAACCTCTCGTGTATCTTTTCGCGGTGACGTGACAGTAATATTAACTGTTGCATCAGACTCCTACTCACAGGAAGGGGGAAACTACAATATATACTATGTAACCAAAGCAAGGAACTTAATTCTTTCATTACCACCATTCTTATTGTCGTGGAAATATATAATGGTATGAATATCAGTCTCTATAAACTCTAAGAAGACTGTGCCACATGATATGACGCACGTGGTAAGAGGCACATATACAGTAAGTACATTATAGATGAAGCGCATGCGCAGAAAAAACACACATGTGTGACCACATTCCTAAATTTTTGCTCTTTCTTTAGGACTTTGTTCAAAAAAGCCGCAGAAAGGATTAGTTCGTTTTTCAGGGATATTTTTCTATTGATGGTGCTTTTTCCTGGTTAAATAATCATGACCTGTGCAAATACCCTTGGAAATCACAAAGCTTCCACTGGTGCTGAGCCTGCTTGAAATAATTGAGATGAAACGCCGAGCAGATCGAGAATATGGATCTTGCCTTTCCAGGAATCAGGAAAATGCAAGAGACAGCAGTGAATTAATAATTAAAATAAAAAAAATATCAGCATAACCGCACAATACAGACGCAGACAAGGTGATATTTCCGATGTTTCTGATTATAATAAAATACTGAAAAAAAAATAATAATAACAACGATGGACTTGGGTAAAATGATGAAAAAAAAAAAACCTGAAAGTCATGATGATGAGCACAAGAGAGATTTTAACATGAATTAAAAATATATGAAAAAGAAGGAGGAAAATTGTGTATTCTGAGGAAGGCAATGCGGCTAACTGAAGACAGACGAGCTGGTGCTAGGAAAAAAAACTGTAACAAAGAAAACGGAAAATAAATAACTCTAATGCTGGGGAGGAGGGAAAAATAAAGAGAGAGAGAAGATTATAAATGGAAGCAAGAGACGGATGCACTGTGGTCTTAAGTTTCCCACAGCATGAATACACACACACACACACATACACACACACACACACACACACACACACACACACACACACACACACACACACACACACAAGCAGTTAACCCGACATGGACTCAACAAAAAGGAGAAAAAACACCAAGAAACGCAGATCACCTTCAACATCTCCACGCATGACAAGTACACTGGAATATAACAGGAAAATAAACAAAACAAAGAAGTGCCAGAACATACATACATACACACACACACACACACACAGAGAGAGAGAGAGAGAGAGAGAGAGAGAGAGAGAGAGAGAGAGAGAGAGAGAGAGAGAGAGAGAGAGAGAGAGAGAGAGAGAGAGAGAGAGAGAGAGAGAGAGAGAGAGAGAGAGAGAGAGAGAGAGAGAGAGAGAGAGAGAGAGAGAGAGAGAGAGAGAGAGAGATCTGACGGTCGGTGAGAAAAGAAAAAAAAAGATTGGAGAGACGAGGGGGCACATCACTGAAAAGGAAAATCTTGTATAAAAAGATGAAGATAAGAAGGTGCATCAAGAGACTCTTTCCAAACACAGTGATGGGTCTCAGTGAGCTATGTACGTGCATCGGAGGAGGAGGGGACGTCTGCACGAAGAGGCGTGTGAGGGACCGGGGGAGACGGAGGGTGGGAGTAGGGGGCGGCGGTGCAGACGGGACGGGACAGGACGGGAGGGGCGGATGGCGGCGGTAAGGAGTGGGTGCGTGTGTGCCCTGCCCCGCCCGATGGTACGGTCATCAGCCACATCCATAAATCAGACTGGGACTCCGCCAAACCACCATCATGAAGGCAGTGGAGGCTTGGTGCGCCACGCGGACACGCTCACCACCCACCTGCCTGCCTGCCTGCCTGCCTGCCTGCCGCCTCACCTGATCCTTCTACTCCTCCTCCTCCTATTCGACCACTCCTTCTCGTGCCTATCCTCCTCCTCTTTCTCCTCCTCCTCCTCCACCTCCTCCTCCTCCTCTTCCTCCTGCCGGTGCTGCAACCGTCCAGCCAAGGGAAGGGCAGTGCGGTGAGAGCAACACAGGTAAAAGCAAAGGAGCAAACAGGTGTAGGAAGGAAAAAAAATGAAGGTGACGGTGGGATTTCAACACACGCACGCACTCGCACGTACTCACACTCACACACACAAACACACACACACACACACACACACACACACACACACACACACACACACACACACACACACACACACACACACACTGCAGTAACTGACGCCTCGCCCTATGTGTTCGGCAGAGTTGACGTTCACCTCATTATAAAAGCAGAACGAGAAACAGGTTAGTTACTTTAAAAACATTACACTCCCATGCCGCCAGTGCCGCTCCGTGGTTCACCAGTCCCGAGGTGGTGAAGTATTAGGATCCAGACAGCCCTTTTTTCTCGCCTCGCCTCCGTCCCTGACACACCACACCACCCCAGACGAGGCCGTGTGTGTGTGTGTGTGTGTGTGTGTGTGTGTGTGTGTGTGTGTGGATAAGTGGCATAGTCCATGGGGAGGATAAGGGAGCCAGTATGGGTAACTAGAAGGTACTGAATAAGTAACGTGAAGGAAAGCGTGAGTAACATTTCATTGCTGTTCAGTGTATAGCAGCGATCATATAAAGATCTTAGATGTACTTACTGAATCCGGATAAAATGAGTAAGATATTATAACATCTACAATAAGAAAACTTCTACAAAGTAAAGAAAATAATTGCGTTACGTAGAGGAAGACCAGGAAGAAATCATGATGTGAAGGGTTCTCTACAGTGTGGCGCTCAACCAGTACAATGTGATCCTCTCAGAAACTGGAAGACAAGTGTACGTTAACTAGCCAGCGCAAAGGTGCAGCTTAGCCAGCCCAGAGCAGTGTCCTCCTGCTGCATCCACTAGGGGTGTGTGCTGCTACATGTTCTCGATGATATACCACTGCATCAGGCGGCGACAGTGGAAAAGTGATGGGCTGGGGCAGTGTGGTGCAGACATATATTCTTCAGTCATGAGTGAGTGAGTGAGTGAGTGAGTGTTTCTGGCCTCGTTTCATGCGTCACTACGGAGCAACAGGGCCACTTGCAGCAGGGTGCCTAGCAGCGTAGCGCCTCAGCAGCAGAGAAGGCAAGCCACAATTGTGTTGCTACGAGGAGAAGGAGGACGACAAGGAGGAGGATGAAGAAGAAGAGGAAAAGGAGGACGAAGAAGAAGAGAAGGAGGAGGAGGAGGAGGAGGAGGAGGAGGAGGAGGAGGAGGAGGAGGAGGACGACGACGACGTAGACGACGACGACGATGACGACGATAACCACAAAGATGGCAATGACATCAATAGCAATGACGACAGTGAGCAAAGGAGACAGGGAAAAGAAAACTGTAAAGAAGTAAAACAAAAGAACCTTATACGTAAGGAGGAGTTGGATTTCAAGAGGCTGGAAGAAGCGGCGGAGAAGGAGGAGGAGAAGGAGAAGGAGGAGGAGGAGGAGGAGGAGGAGGAGGACTGGGGGTACTGTCCGCCCGACCTCTACATCCTTCCTCAGAACCCCCACGATTTATGGCTCGTACAATGCACCCACATAAACGTCCCTGTCTATCTGCAAACACGCACACACCCATGAGGGCGCACGCACGCACGCACGCACGCACGCACGAACGCACACACACACACACACACACACACACACACACACACACACACACACACACACACACACACACATAAAAGTGGTACAGTATGTATACCTAAATGACATTAACAAATCCCTCGTGTTCAGCATCGCACATCTACTAAAACTAGAGCGATAAGACGCACTTCTTGCACTTCTTGTCCACAGGCTCCCTGTCACTGAAGCAAGTGTGTGTGTGTGTGTGTGTGTGTGTGTGTGTGTGTGTGTGTGTGTGTGTGTGTGTGTGTGTGTGTGTGTGTGTGTGTGTGTGTGTGTGTGTGTGTGTGTGTGTGTGTGTGTGTGTGTGTGTGTGTGTGTGTCTGGTGTATAAGAGGCACTTGAGCAGAGATGAGGAAGGGAAATTTCCTCTGCATGCACGCCAAGCCTTCTTTCTATGTTGGATACTTTAGAAATTATAATACAATACTTTATAGGCTTTAAATTGTGTACATACATACATAAAAATCATATATATATATATATATATATATATATATATATATATATATATATATATATATATATATATATATATATATATATATATATATATATATATATATATATATATATATATATATATATATATATATATATATATATATATATATATATATATATGATTTGTTTATTTCTGATAACAGATATTTATTTCTGATAACAGAGAGAACAGTATATGACTAGGTCGGTGGAGTCACAGCCTCAGTGTCCACAACGCATTTTTTTCCAGGTTGTCACAGCCGTCTGGTGCTCCACACACCTGACCACCAGTCCGCGGCAGGAGTGTGCTATTTTTAAGTGTGAGCCAGCAACCAATAGCCGTGTGGTTGCCTGTGGCTGTCCTTCACCCATAGACAAAATAGAAAGCGGAGGTATTGTTGCCACAGGTCCTGTACCCTGTCATGTCCGTGGCCACAGTCACGGCCACGGGCTGTCACCACCGCCGCCTCTTCCCGCCTGACAACAATGTTAGCCCCGCGGTGTCCTGGCGGCCGCTCCTCCCATTCTGACAGCAGCCTGCATGCTGTAGAAGAAATCTGCATGTTGTGATAAGAGTGACATAAACCACAATGAACGTGTGATTCAGTCCACATATGATTCTAAGATCATGAATTTTAGCTTTATGTGGCACGTGGAGTTTGAGGTAGTGAGGGCGAGAGGGGGAGGGGGAGGCACTGAAGTCATCACCCTTATGGCCTACAGCAAGTAGCACCTCCTTGCCCCGAGGGATCTTGACACAGTGGGCGGAGTCTTGAGTAATGGTGACGGATGAACGATGATTAACGAAAATTACCGAGGTATGTAAGTTAAGAAAAAATCCCCACACTCTAAATTAAGGAAAGAAATGATTGCAAGATGAATAGTGGTCGTGAGGAGGAGGAGGAAGAAGAGGAGGAGAAGGAGGAGGAGGAGATCAGGAAGAATTCAATCTGAGGACGAATTAATCAACAGGACACGTTACGAATGCAGATGACGTATCACTCGCCGGTCTCGACGACAAACTTCAAAATCAAGTGGTGCATAAATCAAGGGAAGTCGTGGGCGTGGCGTGTATCCATTATGTGGCCGCGACCATAACTCACACGCCGACACCCGATCCTCTTGGTGATAACAATAATTTTTTCTCTACTTTTTTCCCCCTTGCAGTTATGATGAAGTGCATTGTTAGTTCTCTCCACCTTACATAGCAGACAAAAAATAAAAAAAATAAATGAATAAATAAAATAAAAAATCATTGGCCTTCATCCTACGTAGCTGGCGCAGGGAAGGATGCGTGCAGGATCCCTCATATTTAGTAATATCAGACGCATAGACTCATGCATTAGAGGTATTGCTAAACCTTTGGGAATTCCTGCCGTCGGCCATCACACCAAGGAGGGAGTCACTTCCAAGCAGTTCTGAGAGTCGAAGGTGAGGCAAGAAGGGGAGAAGTGTGTGTGTGTGTGTGTGTGTGTGTGTGTGTGTGTGTGTGTGTGTGTGTGTGTGTGTGTGTGTGTGTGTGTGTGTGTGTGTGTGTGTGTGTGTGTGTGTGTGTTTATCCATCACGTGGTTGTAACGTGATCTATATTAAAGGGTAAGCCACTTTTCCTCCAAGAGATTTAACTAATTCACACAAAGAAATCACAATAAATATAATGATTTGATAGACAAACTCAGCTATTGCAAGGAAATGAGAAGAACTCATGTGGATGAATTAATAAATGAATAAATATATGGCACTTGACGTAATTATATTTTGTTTGACAACTAAGTCATTAACAACAAAGCAGTTGTTATTGTTATTACAGAAATTAGCAAGGATATAAAAATATGACACAGAGTGAGAGAGAGAGAGAGAGAGAGAGAGAGAGAGAGAGAGAGAGAGAGAGAGAGAGAGAGAGAGAGAGAGAGAGAGACCAGTGTTATGTTTCCTAATAGGAAAATAGAGAAGAAAATAAATAAATCGAATATTACAAGCCAGGATTGCGTGCATTTAAAGACATGACATGTTATAATCAGATGAAAATAATGATGAATCTTTACAAGAAATGTCTACCATTTTGAGGGAAATGATGGATGGATACAGTTTTAGCTGTGTGTGTGTGTGTGTGTGTGTGTGTGTGTGTGTGTGTGTGTGTGTGTGTGTGTGTGTGTGTGTGTGTGTGTGTGTGTGTGTGTGTGTGTGTGTGTGTGTGTGTGTGTGCTCGCGAGCGCTTACGTAAATTCCAAGCGAGCAAAATCCTCTCCACTGTTATTGCTCTGAGAAGTAAACACTGGACGCCGCCACACTCAAGGTGCAAGAGAGGAAGACATCAGCCACAGCTCAAAACATTCTGCGGCAAAATCCAAAGATTGAAATACTTGTCAAGGCGCCACGAGGCCCAAGGGAGGAAAGGGAAAACTCTGCGTATGATACCAACTGCTGTGTTTATGATGATAACAATGGCAATGATAACAGAAATGATCATTTTAAATGACGTTATACTACTACTAATACTACTGCTGTCCATGATGATGATGATGATGATGATGATGATGATGATGATGATGATGATGATGATGATGAGGAGGAGGAGGAGGAGGAGGAGGAGAAGGAGTAGGAGGAACTGTAACGTTAATACCAAAGTTTCACTCGCCGCCGCAGCCGCCGCCGCCGCCGCCGCCGCCACCACCATCACAAAGAAAAACAACAAACTGCAGTATAGGTATAACTCGAAACCAGACACGAGCAGCAACTGACGATTCCACGATTTCACAAGTAATGGCCACCAAGACGGAGAGTCAGCGTGGCCACAGCACTGGTAATAACATGATAATAAAGGCTTCTGTCACAACTTATCAGCAACACCTGGCGGGTCGCGGGTAGCCTTGCACCAACAGCCCCATGGTATCACGCGGGATAGAGCTAACCAATATCTCACATTATCACACTCGTCACAGCCTCCCAGTGACGCTTTGCACATGAATAAGGAGTAAAGTAAGACGAGCTAGTACTAATGCCATCGGCCGCATCACACTACTGCCGTGTCCACCCAACGAGGCCAGCTGGGTATAGTTGCCCCAAATAGTGTTGTCAGTGATGCATATTTCATATCTATATACGTAAATCTAATAGTTGTTGTATAGAATAGCGAACTGCTTTATAATAAGAGCAACGCAAATACCAAGAAAAGCTGGATATGTATAGGACGAAGGTAGTTACTAAATATCGCCTTTTATCTGAAACACCTCGTAAAATATAACCTCACTTCTACAGGGATTTGTACATACATTAGACCTGAAAATTAATTTGACACTGGGACATCTTCAAAAAACCTCACAATTGACCACACCTTTATAATTTTGATCCTGCAGTTTGTCTCATATTTATCAATCCCTCAAATAAAATCCGTGAAACTGTTCAGATATCTAGTCATCTCTGATTCCTTTGGTATGGTAATGCAGCAAGAATATGGGAGGTTTTTTTGTGGTAGCCTCAGATAAATGACGTAATATGAGAGAGAGAGAGAGAGAGAGAGAGAGAGAGAGAGAGAGAGAGAGAGAGAGAGAGAGAGAGAGAGAGAGAGAGAGAGAGAGAGAGAGAGAGAGAGAGAGAGAGAGAGAGAGAGAGAGAGAGAGAGAGAGACAGGAGAAAGGATGGAGTTGAAATGAAACAGGTCCTTAAAGCACAGAACACATATCCTCATCTTCACTAGAACTTACCACAACTAGAATCAAATAACTTATCGTCTTACATGGACAAGAAAAGAAATTACAGCAAGCCTAGGGGTTATTGATTAAGGTAAACTATCCTACAAAAGATAGAGAGTTCTATACGTATTGCAATAGGCGCGCGCACGTGCGTGTGTGTTTCGTCACAGCCTTAGGTGGAACACGTCAGCACAAACTCCACAAGGCCACCACTCGGATCCACGCAACGCCCCTGCCGCTGGGCCTCCACCGTGCCCCGCCCTCAGCCTTCGCCGACACCCTCACAATGCCCTTTCTGCGTCACACACATCTCTATCTACCTGCCTGTAGGCCTAACCTCCGCCACCCATCAGTAGCCTCAGGCAGGAAGTGCGCAGTGGATCGTGTCTTACTAGATCACCAACGAAGCGCGAGTGAAGTAAATGAAACGCAGTGCCGATCCCACGAAAGGTGACTGATTTTATAGCTTTGTTTCGAAAGATTCCTTTGATAAATCACAACCATATGAGACTTTCTTCAAATGTAAGAAATATCTCGGCAATAAATTCTTTTAATACAATGCTTAGCTAGAATCAGAGATGGAGACACGGCTTGGAATCTGAGCGTTGACATTTACGTTCTTGCAATAACTGAGCTTTCCTGCCAGTGATTAGTAGGAAACTGATCTTAAATCTGAAAATGAATAATTAGTCAAAACATTTCCTTACTTTTTACTGGGGTGAGTGGTGAGTGGGGGAGGAGAAGGATGAGCACCTGGTCTTCCATGAAAAAAAGAAAAAAAAGAAAGTGTTGGGGGAAGAACATTGGCGGCCTCGACTCCAGTCAAAATATGCTATTAGGTATTATTGTAAAGCCTATTTTTTTCATGTCTGTTATCGAAGTCGCTCATACGAACATTACATGTTGCCATTTATGTTACGAAAATAGATGAGCACATTATGTTCTCTTGTTTGACTTGAAGAATAAAAACATTCTTTTTGCAATGGAATGGACAATTAATTCCTGGTTCAGCCCCATTGTGTTACACCACAGAGGCAAGTGTAAAAAAAAATAATAATAAATCGTGCTATTAAAAGAAATATATATTTCGTGCCCTGTTCACGACCTGAGTCGCTTTATTGTTTCACGGCATGACAGTTGGCTCAAAAATACAGATAGAAGACTACCTTTTGCATTGCAATTTACAAGACATTACAAAGCTTG
>NC_087155.1:22650055-22660055 GCF_035594125.1 Scylla paramamosain | reverse complement strand
TAGGAGAAGGCTGGCAAGTCCTTGTCTGCCACGGTCGGTCTATCAGTCAGGCCTTGGAGGGTACAAATTCTTCCAGGACCACAGGCTGCTCTCACCTACAATCACGACTCAGAGGATGTCCCGCCCCCTCCTGCTCAGAAAGGATATTTCAATGACACACAGAAGACCTGAGACAATGACGCAGGGTCCTCTTCTGAACGAGAGAGAGAGAGAGAGAGAGAGAGAGAGAGAGAGAGAGAGAGAGAGAGAGAGAGAGAGAGAGAGAGAGAGAGAGAGAGAGAGAGAGAGAGAAACTAATCTCACACAGTGTATTCTTTCAGCACAATTGCCATACCAACACAAGGTAAATATCCATATCCTATCAAAAGACACCGAGAAACTAAATCTTCAGTACCATAGCCACAGCCTGCTTCCCAACACACTTTTATAATAAATAACTTTGTATGCTGCTACACTACAGGAAGTAGAGAACGGCAATAGAAAACCACCTTCTCCCTCCGTACGTTATCTCCGTCCCCATAATAAAGAAAACCACAAGACGCGCAACTGGCCCCGTGCCTATCCCAGGAACAAGGACAGAAGAGGCAGGTACGTGTGACTGTAAAACATCTCACTTAGGTTTTGTACTTAGCATTCATATCATGACCAAATGTTTCATTGGCTGTGCCTGGAACGCTGAAGACGGAGTTAATGGTGGCGCTGTGGGAGGTGATGATGATGGTGATACGTACGGTGATGGTGATGAGTCTAGTGGTGAAAGTGGTGATTGAGGTTGAGTGAAATGATGATGACGATTATGATAAAGATTATAAAAGATTACAAGGAATATCCAAACATTAACAGACCTTTATGTCCATGCAAAACTGTGTGGAAACTATTCGTATTTCTAACTTATTACTGAGTAAAGAGATAGGACAATAATAGCACAAGACTCCTCTCTTGCGCCACTCTCACCAGCTTGTGCTCACATGGAAACGTTCCACGTAGTATGAAAAAATAAGATTTTCACAAAAAAAATACGAAAGTAAATTATATTATCCACTCTGTGGTGAATTCTACTCGTTTGGCTATCTAAAAATTATGAACACGTTTTATTGTACAATGAGACTGGGAAAGAAATCTTGGTAAAATAAACCTGTCACAACACACTGTACCATAACAGTGTAATATTGTCACCGTGTGAGTACATTTCATATTTCGCAATATGTAATATAAAAGATTTAGTCATGTACATAAAGAAACAATAGTTTTTAGTACATTTGGACAAAAAGAGAGTTGGGGGATTTGCTTTCAAATATTGTTTATTCAATTTCTACAGGACTCAAATGAATTATTATTTCTGGTTTAAAATAGCAATTTGTTCCTTGTGATAACAACGGAGTTAAGAGATGTTCCTATTGTTTGCTTGGCATTATTTTGCTGCCATTGCTCATTGTGAGGTTGGGGTGATTCATAGCAATATATTTATCAACGTCTAGGTTACTATATCCCTTCAAATTTTTAAATACTTCAATTATAATATAATGATCAACAATTTCAGAAAAGTTGTGTGCTTCCTAAATGAGATCAGTTAATTCTTACGTAATTTCATGTCCTGAATCTAAATATCACTTTAAAAATGCTTATTGGCTATAGTTGTAAAGATATGAGGCATGCATATTGGCTATAGTTGTAAAAATACGAGGCATGTAATGTTTCAGTATTTTATTACAATGTACACTGTGTCATGTTTTATTCCTTATCTACCCTCTTCCATTTTGTTTGATGCTTATATTCGGCTGAAGAAACATCTCTTGCCAATGATCAACAATATTCTGCAAACATGGTTGTGCTCCTTTTGCCCTGATGCCGCTTTTCCATGGCTGAAATATCTTGGTGAAACCTTTCACAGTGTTCGTCACTGACTACACCGCATTTCGCTGGAAAGAAGTCTAAATATGAATCCAAAAGTGAATTTTAAGTGACATGTTACATCCCAAGTTTTTGTAAGCCTCGATGAGGTTTTTTCACCAATTCTCCCTCGTTTTCTTCCCTTCGGTTTCCGAGAAATCCCTTTGCCACTAACTTGAATGCTTCCCAAGCATCTTTCTCCTCCCCATGAAGGGCTGATTCAAAGTCGCCATCTTTAAGAAGTTCACGAATCTGAGGACTGATAAAGACTCCCTCTTTTAACTTTGCGTCGCTCACTGAGGGTAATCTTGACCGGATTTGTCCATAGCTTTTACAGAATTCTTCATGAGCCTCAGTTTATGTGTAGCGGTGGTAGCAAAATTTTGTCTGGTTCACTGACAGGTGGATGTTGAACATTTTTCATTACAGGCTCCAATGATTGACGAGGTGGCCAGTCTTTTCTGAAGTAGTGGGAACCTCTTGCACGGCTGTCCCATCAAAAGAGCAAGAACCTTTATCTCACCACAGAGCTCCCACTGATGTAACCTTTTTCTCAGCACAGACCTTTCAATGATGTTCATCATATTTTATGCTTTGCCGTATATGCTTTATATTCTCATAGGATTCTTTTGTATGTGCTGCATAGCCCACAGGTACTGACGGCTTACTATTGCCGTTATGCAGTAAGACACCTTAAAGACTCGTTTTTGATGAATCTATGAACAGCCTCCAGTGACTGGGTTCATATTCGATGCCAAGTGCTTCCATCACACCATTAATATTGTTGCAGGCCACTAAATCACCTTCCATTACAAAGAAATCGTTGAACTGCTGCTGACGCTCGGAATTTTGAAATCTTTCCATCATCTGCTAGGAGATTCCACTGTTGAAACGAGAGCCTAGCAGTTCTGCCTTATTCCTTGGTAGTTGTAGATCCTGACAAGGTTATGGAGTTCCCCTCGTGTTATGAGATGTGGCCTAGAGGAGTGTATTTTTGCTTCATCAAAATTTAGGTCACTCCGCAATCCAACGCTGTCATCCTTCTCTTCTTCCTCCTCACCGCTTTCCTCATTTGACTCGAATGATATTGAAGTTGGTGCATCAGAAACAGGTAGATCTTTACCATGTGGAACTGGGCGAATAGCTGATGGAATGTCTGGATATTCAATGGAATATTTTTTATCCTTTGAGAAACCCTTTTGTACTGTAGGTACCATGCGGAAATGACAATTGTTGGTATGATCTCTTGGCTTTCACCAGGAAAATCACTTACATTTCACCACAAAATACACAACTGCACAGCGCAACTACCTTCTCTGACTGTTGGGTCAGTAATAAAGGGCAGTGTGACTGAGCGTTGTGAGAAGCCTGTTGGAACCTGTTCTGACATCTAGGTTTATCTTAAAAAGTAAAGCTAACAAACAATTTCAACCATGATATTCATTATCAGTCACCTAAAATTAGTCGAAAATTACTACTCTGGTCTCGGAACAATTTTGCTTGTTGACCAGTGAATTATGTCCCCTCTTGGGCTGCACTGAGTTTGGCTTAAGTTAAATTTACCAGATGTTCCTCATATAGGATGGTTCATTTCAGTCTTGGTATAGATTCAAGAATGACTTTTTTTTCTAATTTATCAAGGTTTTTTCGGATGGCATCGATGATGATGAATGATGATGATGATGATAATGATGATAATGGTAGTTGGTGATGATGATGATGATGATAAGAAAAATGTGGTTGGAGGTACAGATGATGATGGTGATGAGATAATGACAATGACGGCAACGGCGACAAGGAAAGCGATGATGATAACGCTTGTAACTATGACTAAGACGTAAGAGATGATGATGATGATGATGATGATGATGATGATGATGATGATGAGGAGGATGAGGAGGAGGAGGAGGAGGAAGAACAAGAATAAGAACATGAACAACAAAAACAACAGCAGCAGCAACAACAACAAGAAAAAAAAAGAATAAAGAAGATATGCTGGAGGGTGAATCTTCCAAAGGTAATAGAAACTGTGGTGTAAGTTGCGGCGTTTCCTGGCGGGGAGTGGTGGCGAGGTGAGTCAAGGCGTGCCAAGGTGTGGTCACTCCAGGGGACAGACGGACTTAGCCGGCTGTCTCCCCCTGCCCGGGAAAGCAAGAGAGTTGCCAGCGAGGGAAGCAGTTTGCTGCGGACACCACTGATGATAATGGTGGTGATGAAGGTGGTGGTGGTGGTGGTGGTGAGGAGAAAGAGGAAATTAGAGAAAAGTAAATGATGATGATGATGATGAAACAACAACAAAAACAACAACAAAAAGAACAAAAACAGCAGCAGCAACAACAACAACTACAACAACAACAAAAACAACAACAAAAACAACAACAAAAACAGCAACAACAGCAACAACAACAGCAACGACAACAACAACAACAAAAATAGCAACAACAGCAACAACAACAGCAACGACAACAACCAAAAAAAGAAACAGCAACAGCAGTAACGACATCAATAACAACAATATAATAATAATAATAATAATAATAATAATAATAATAATAATAATAATAATAATAATAACAATAATAATAATAATAATAATAATAATAATAATAATAGTAATAATAATAACAATAATAATAATAACGGTAATAATTATAATAGAAATTAACAATACTAATAGTAATAGTAATAACAGTAATGATAATAATAATAATAATAATAATAATAATAATAATAATAATAATAATAATAATAATAATAATAATAATAACAATGTTAATGGTAATGATAATAATAGAAATTAACTATAATAATAATAATAATAATAATAATAATAATAATAATAATAATAATAACAATAACAATAATAATAATAATAATAATAATAATAATAATAATAATAGTAATAACAGTAATGATAGCAATAATAATAATAATAATAATAATAATAATAATAATAATAATAATAATAATAATAATAATAATAATAATAATAATGATAATAATAATAACGAATAAATAAACGAAACAATGATAAGCATCTCACGAAAGTATTTACCCAAAGAACCACAAACCAGTGCCGTGATGTAAAAGAAACACTGCTCGTTCGCCGCTTTGATCAAACACACACACACACACACACACATACACACATACACACACACACACAAAAAAAAAAAAAAAATCAACTCCTAGGAATGGCCTCTCCCGATTTCAGTTCTGTCCAAGAATAACACTACAGAAAATCGCCAGTCTTCAATCTCTGGTATCAGCCTTAGCAACTCTGCGGGTCTATCAGTGCTGGCCAGGACCTTGCCAGCATCCTCGGCCATGGACTCGGCAGAAGAACTCAGGCTCCAGCTTCCCTGCATGCCACTGACTGGGTTATCGGTTTTTAATCCCTCTGCTCGATAGGAAACTTTTGACTTTTGCCAAGAGTGCAAGAGTCTGCGTGGCTTTATATTGGACACCGACTCACCTCATACTGGTGCTCTCTCTCTCTCTCTCTCTCTCTCTCTCTCTCTCTCTCTCTCTCTCTCTCTCTCTCTCTCTCTCTCTCTCTCTCTCATCATCTCTCTCTCTCTCTCTCTGATGAGACTGTTATCTTTCCGTAATTAAAATCGATGACTGACCACAGCAAATGTATAGACGAATAGACAGAAATAGTTGGAAATAAAGAAATAAAAAATAGAGAGAGAGAGAGAGAGAGAGAGAGAGAGAGAGAGAGAGAGAGAGAGAGAGAGAGAGAGAGAGAGAGAGAGAGAGAGAGAGAGAGAGAGAGAGAGAGAGAGAGAGAGAGAGAGAGAGAGAGAGAGAGAGAGAGAGAGAGAGAGAGAGAGAGAGAGAGAGAGAGAGAGAGAGAGAGAGAGATCGTAATATTCCATTCTACATATAAATTTCCCGGTAAAGGTGTGTGTGTGTGTGTGTGTGTGTGTGTGTGTGTGTGTGTGTGTGTGTGTGTGTGTGTGTGTGTGTGTGTGTGTGTGTGTGTGTCGCCACTACCTGCACCAGCCACGCCCTCCTTCCGACCTTAAGGCGATCAACATTACCCAATACCTGCTCGTGTTCAAGGGGATGGAGGGGAGAAAAAAAGAAAGAAAAGAAAAAAATGGAAGAAAACACAAGACAGAAGAAAGGGAATCCTGAAGCAACAAGGAGAGGAAGAGAAGGAGAGAGAGAGAGCAATAGTGAATGAGGGAGGGAAGAGGAAGGGAGGAACGAAAAGCTGATCCCAGGGAGAGATAAATGAAGCCAGACTAAATGTATTTTCGTCTAGCTTTTGTTACAAGGATGGGTAGAAGTTGGTTGACTAGGGATGTGTTGTATCCTTTCTTGTTGCATAAGGTATTGAAACAAGTATGAAATACAACTTACAATCATTATTAAACTAAATATCCACTACCTGAAGCGGGCATAGCGCGTGCAACTTATCTAGGACACAGTGATCACGCTTGGGTTCAAGTATGTACAGTTAAAATAACATATACAAGCTAGTGACTAATAAAGGAAATCAAAGGTAACGAAACATATACAAGTTAATAAGCAACAAAGTGAATGTAACATGTACCAAATAATAAGCAATAAAGCCAAATATATACCCAAAATACAACACAAATATAAGTAGCTCAGGCGTGTACGTAATGAAGAGTGTGAGTGTACGTGTGTGTATTTGTGTTCGTCACGTCGTCTTCTAACTCGCGTCGAGGTTACTGAATCCAAGCAGCAGGAAGGAGGATGGTTCCAACTGCGAGAAGCGAGTGAGACTGACGAAGTGTGGAGGTGGAAGTCAGTCGTCAGCTCGGTTAGCTCGATCGAGTCGTGAGACGAGACGTTTCCAAAGCTTCGTCTTTATGATACCGCCACGGTGTGGTTGAGACGGTATTCAAAGCCGATGGTTAGTTGGAGAGATTAGTGGTTGGCGATGCGGGTACGAGGGCCGTAATACTTTTCAAACGGTGAGAACAGCTGGCGTGTGTGTGTGTGTGTGTGTGTGTGTGTGTGTGTGTGTGTGTGTGTGTGTGTGTGTGTGCTTATCTAATATACTTACTGATTCTCGATCAATAATCCTGTTTCCTCACACAAACAAATTTGTTCATTCATTTACCATCCACAGCCTCTCATCAGTAACAGTGCGAAAAATATATTTATTACGGAAATCAAATGAACATGTGTTACTTCTAATATTCATCTCACCAGGCTCCGTTGTATCCCCTCCATATCACATAATTAACTCTCATATCATCATTTATCTTTTTTTCAGCCCCGTCCACCGTCCACATCACAAAGCTAGACACTCTTCCTCTTTTCCATGAGTTTCTACCACCATCACGACCACCAGCACTACTGTCGCCACTACAACCACCGCCACCAACACCGCTGTTCAGGCCACGAGGGATGAGTGGTGTTAAGAAGCCGGAGTGAAGGCGGCTTGTGGAGCATCAAGGTCTTCGGCACCACTTTCCGCCGGCTTCGATGCTTTTAACGGATGACATAAAGATACTTTCACACCAGTTATAAGGATGCGCAATTTTTCAAAGGCTCGAATTCTGCAGAAAACGGATAAAATAGTATTATATGGAATCGGACACTTCTTCACCATACGAATCTTTCCTCCTAAGCTCTTTTCACCACACATCACGGCCAACTTGTAGAACACACCACATAAACACATGCATTCATTCTACAACACTCTTATTTATTTCCCTTTACACATGAGTTTCACACGACTTTCTTAGAGGGAGTATCATCATGACATGTCAAGGGAATATTTCAGGGACTTCGTTTCATGGAGTCCCACCATCATCTTTACTTGATCTTTGTGTGTGTGTGTGTGTGTGTGTGTGTGTGTGTGTGTGTGTGTGTGTGTGTGTGTGTGTGTGTGTGTGTGTGTGTGTGTGTGTGTGTGTGTGTGTGTGTGTGTGTGTGTGTGTGTGTGTGTGTGTGTGTGTGTGTGTGTGTGTGTGTGTTTACGTGACACTGACAGCATTAGATCAAGAAAAATGGAAAAACTCACGGAAGAAACAGAAGTTCGCAGAAAGAAAAAAATCACAGGGAACGAATAAGCTTCCTTGATTTTCTGCCACACGATGTAGAAAAAAAAAATACGAATCACGTGTACATGTAAAATTAAAATAAAAGATAGTCTACAAAAACTAAGACACGTTAAGTTTCAGTTTGATTACGTTGCGACAGAGAATGACAGAAGAGCTTTGTGCATTAACAAAAGCAACAACAACGACAACGACAACGACAACAGCAAACAAACAAAAACAATATAAATCAACAAATAAATTAACACTTGGAAAACACCCAATTAAAAAAATAAATAAAATAAACATATATAGAAGTCTACTTTACCTGAAGATCACGACAAGAAACGTTATTCATTGTTTTTTCTGCATGACCTTGACCTTTAACAGTTGCTCTTGCTACACACACACACACACACACACACACACACACACACACACACACACACACAGAGGTGAAAACAATACCGTGTCATGAGGTGGGAGGAGGAGGGGAGCGGGTCTTAATAATAGGCAGTGGCTCACTAATGGTCTTCATTACCTGAAAAATACGTTCCTCTGGTTTCGTTGTGTGTGATCGATTCCTTCATCGTGACCTGCTTCCCTTGTGCTCCGCCGCATGGCCTACTCGCAAACACACACACACACACACACACACACACACACACACACACACACACACACACACACACACACACTAATATTCTCCCTTAGTTGCCTTTATTCTCCCGAGGCAAGCTGCACGACCCTATCTATGTAAACTAGCCGTCACACACACACACACACACACACACACACACACACACACACACACACACACACACACACACACACACACACACACAGACTGGTGCACTTAACGTATGGAAACACGTACGCTTTGGCCTCTTCGTGGAAGCGTTATGCGCCGGTAGTTTGCTTGGTAATATTAGCAAAACACGAACGTTCTTAAAGTCGCTTGGATGCACCTGCGCCTTGAGTTCACAAGAAATAATTAAGTGTGTTGAGGTATCCTGCACGTCTGCCCCCCGCCACGAGCATAATAAATGGCGACTTCGGAATTATATGGATATAATTACGTATAGTGTGAGTCTCGGAACCTTATTGATGTCAAAGCTCCTTCATATATTTTTCACGCCTAGAAAGGTAAATAATAATAAGAATCTATAAAACACTTGCCACTGCACCCCGCAATGGCACTGTAACACACACTAATTTACCTATAATCTTGGCAAGTTATCACGGTTCTTGAAAGCGGAAGTTGGTCCGTGTTTCTGTCTTCCTTGCGCACCCGCCCCTCTTCCGTGCGTGTGGCTCGTCCCTTCACATCTTGCCTTGTTTTATTACCAGTCCTGGTGTACTGAATAAAACACAAATTCCTCTGATATGTAGATGGTTTCATGATATCATTTCAAGCCCACCCCTCTGTCCCTTCCTCTCTCTCGCCTCACCCACTCCCGCTACACCACCACAATGGCCGCGTCTGGAGGCATTAAACTCCACTGTTATGCAGTGCTCCAAGGAGTAGTAGTAGTAGTAGTAGTAGTAGTAGTAGTAGTAGTAGTAGTAGTAGTAGTAGTAGTAGTAGTAGTAGTAGCAATAGTAGTAGTAGCAACAGTAGTAGTTGTAGTAGTAGTAGCAGCAGCAGCAGCAGCAGCAGCAGCAGCAACAGCAGCGGCAGAAGCGGCAACAGCAGCAACAGCAGCAGAAGTTTTAGTAGTAGTAGTAGTAGTAGTAGTAGTAGTAGTAGTAGTAGTAGTAGTAGTAGTGATGGTGGCGGTGGTGGTGGTGGTAGTGGTGGTGGAAGCAATAGTAGCAGCAGCAGGAACAGCAGAAATAGAAAAAAACAATAGCATCAACAACTCATAATGATAAAGAATAACAAAAATAAGGCGTTCACATTTTCAGTTATATGTCATTGTTCAGTACATTAAATTATTTCTTCTTTATTCATCAATTTTACGACTTTTTTGTTTCCATCAGTTTGAAGACAACTGTACCTATCACATCTTCCCTTTTTCAATAATTTTTTGCCACTTTTTTACCACTGTAATCTGAATATACGTCATACATCGTAATTTTCT
>NC_087155.1:22610055-22645055 GCF_035594125.1 Scylla paramamosain | reverse complement strand
TGATGAGAACATGAAAGTGTTTGTAGACAGAATTGTGAAGAAGACGCTGCAACCATGAATAATCCCTCTCCCTCTCTCCCTCTCTCTCTCTCTCTCTCTCTCTCTCTCTCTCTCTCTCTCTCTCTCTCTCTCTCTCTCTTATCCAATGCCACCTATTCTTGCCGCTTTTTTTTTTACAATTTATCTTGTTTTTCAGACTTTAAAATTCTCTCTCTCTCTCTCTCTCTCTCTCTCTCTCTCTCTCTCTCTCTCTCTCTCTCTCTCTCTCTCTCTCTCTCTCTCTCTCTCTCTCTGCTTTGCTGCCCTTTTCTCCGATTATCACCTTAGTAGCAACCATGAATAATCTCTCTCTCTCTCTCTCTCTCTCTCTCTCTCTCTCTCTCTCTCTCTCTCTCTCTCTCTCTCTCTCTCTCTCTCTCCGGATTTTTTGCGTGTTTACAATAAACGCTAAGGATTAAACACAGCAAAGAAAACACTGTGATAAGCTCTTTCATGTGTACATACCACCATCTATTAGAATTTATATCAAACTTTCTAATTTTTACTCCTATGATAAGAAAGGAAGAGTAAAGTCGAGTCATCACTGCGGAAGCCAACGGGAGTAGAGGACATGTGGGTGTCATTAAGTAGACGGAGAGGTACACGGAATAAGAGGAAGAGGAGCTTACTTTATTCAGTTGCTCTACGGAGTTGGAAGGAAGAGGATGCACGAGCGTGTTTCAGGTAAGATTAGGGTGCTTCTCCTGCGCGGTTTGGTTGGTAGGTTAATAAGAGTCTTTGTGTCACTGTTGCTGCTGCTGCTACTACTACTATTAATGTTACTACTACTACTACTACTACTACTACTACTACTACTACTACTACTACTACTAATAATAATAATAATACCACTCTCTCTCTCTCTCTCTCTCTCTCTCTCTCTCTCTCTCTCTCTCTCTCTCTCTCTCTCTCTCTCTCTCTCTCTCTCATCATGTCTCCAATCCCTTACCCTCATCCCTCATACCCTTTGATCTCCCCCTTCCTCTCCTCCCTTACCTGCCTCCTGCATCCCCCTCCCCCTCCCCTTTGCCCCCCCTGCCAACTCATCTACTTTTACAACCCCACAAAATGCTTTTAGTATGTGGTTAACCTCTCTCTCTCTCTCTCTCTCTCTCTCTCTCTCTCTCTCTCTCTCTCTCTCTCTCTCTCTCTCTGTACTCCATTTCCTCATTCTTCTCTTTTTCGTTCTCTTCTCTCTTCTCCTCTTCTCTCATTTCCTCCTTACTCTCTTACTCCTACTCCTCCTCCTCCTCCTCGTCCTCCTTTGCTGATTCACGTGAGCCTCCTCCTCTCCCTCCTCTCCCTCTCCCTTGACTCTCTTTCACCCTCATCCTTCACCGCTCGGCTAGTGAAGCAGGATGCATGATGAACGAGATTGAGTAAAACTGAATAAAATGAAAGGGAGCAGAATTCATTATGTGCAAACGAGACGTGAGAAACAAGCATGAATGTGAAAAAAGAAGCCTTTCGTTCCAATCTCTTTCCTTCAGTCACTCTGGTATATTATTGTTCTTTCATCGGACACTTTTTTTTTTTCTTCCTGAGCAGTTTAATGAAGAGCAGTTTCCTTGAACATAAGAGCGGAATGTTTTCTCGTGTGTGTGTGTGTGTGCGTGTGTGTATCTCTCTCTCTCTCTCTCTCTCTCTCTCTCTCTCTCTCTCTCTCTCTCTCTCTCTCTCTCTCTCTCTCTCTCTCTCTCTCTTATAAGGTAATCAAAGCTAGCGTAAATTAACATCCTATTCTAATCTGACTAACTTTAACCTAACCTAATGTAACTTACTTGAACCTAACTCACTCTCATATAATACAGTCTCCTCTTTGGCGTGACTGGAGGAGGAGACACATGAGCCCCGCATTTCAATATGACCCAAGTGGAGGATTTTATGCCCCTCCAGATGGTTTGGGTGGCCTCCAGAGACGAGGTGAACTCCGCCAGCCCGAGTTTTTTTTTATTTTTTATTTTATTTATACTCGTCCTTAACATTATTTTTTTTTTATTTTATTTCCCTTGCAGTTTTGTATTGTTTTTTTTTTCTCTCTGTTATTAGCTTGCAACTGTTATTACCTGCTTTCTTTTTCTTCTTTCTTCTTCTCTTCTTTTTTCTTCCTCCTCCTCCTCATCTCCTATTTTCTTATGTTGCGTTTTATGAAATATGGAAAATACATAAAGATACACACACACACATACACACACACACACACACACACACACACACACACACACACACACACACACACACACACACACACACACATACGAGCAGAGACGGAAGGAAAATATGATAAAAAGTCACTGATAATATGAGAGAGAGAGAGAGAGAGAGAGAGAGAGAGAGAGAGAGAGAGAGAGAGAGAGAGAGAGAGAGAGAGAGAGAGAGAGAGAGAGAGAGATTATGCAATGCGTGTGACAAGTTATGACAATTTGCGAGGCTGTAATCCTTTGCGTTACGGCCTCATCTCAACATCCTCATCTGTGTATCAATCATGACTGCCGGGAAGAGGAGGAGGAGGAGGAGGAGGAGGAGGAGGAGGAGGAGGAGGAGGAGGAGGAGGAGGAGGAGGAGAAGGGAAATGTAAGAAAAATGTATCATAAAAAGAGAACATCACACAAAATTCAAGCTTCTTCTCAACACTGTAACTCAACATTCAGCATCATTGTAATTAAGACATGACACGAGGAAGATCATACGGAAAATAAACCGTTAAAACTCGAGAAAGCAGATGCAAGAAATTATACGTTGCTCGTTCAAAATTAACACGACTATGAACCAGGAGGAGCGAGCCTTCCCCTACAGCCTCACTGAATCCGTAATGAGGCGGCGCACGTTGACTCTTTACGGAACCATCGAAATACAAATTGTAAGAAAGATAGAGAAATAATAATACGGTTGTGAAATGCTCCATCCCTCACGCCTTTGAGAAATACAATCTTATGCAATGATGCTGTGCTCTCTATTACTATTTCCCATTGCTTTGGTGCGGCTCTCGTCGTCAATTAAGAACATATACACATACATACATTTACACATGCCTACAGACAGACAGGAAGACGAACAGGTAAGTCACAAGAGATTATTTTACTTATATGATTATTTATTTTTATTCATGGTAGTCTTTTTTTTTTCCCGGGCTCGTTACTTATTTCATTCTCTCTCTCTCTCTCTCTCTCTCTCTCTCTCTCTCTCTCTCTCTCTCTCTCTCTCTCTCTCTCTCTCTCTCTCTCTCTCTCTCTCACACAACGCTTCCCTTCTTGCACCGTATTCCCTCATCTTTGTTTCCTTCTCTCTCCCTCCTCGGTTTTTTTTTTTTTCAAGAACGCTGACGGTTCCCTCACTTATTAAGGCAACGTGTCGGGCCCTTCGTCGTAATGGTTGACTTTATGGTTGAGCGCTCGTGCCTAGGACTCTGCGGACGGCTCAACGACCACCGCGGGCAGGTCGTTCTAAGGACACACAAACCATCTGAAACGACCCTGACGATTACACTGCAGCTAAACACCACAATCCACCACAATCTACCACAATCTACCACACCCTGCTGCCGCCGCCGCCATCAAAATGAAATGAGAGAGGAGTGAGGCTTAGTGGCTCTGATGAGATGAGTGAGGGACAGGGGAAAAAATTGAGCTGTCCCGGATTTTTTGTTCGTTAGTCTCTCTCTCTCTCTCTCTCTCTCTCTCTCTCTCTCTCTCTCTCTCTCTCTCTCTCTCTCTCTCTAGCTTATACCAGCATCTTATAATTTTTTCTCGAATCCTCTGTCAGTTCTTTCACGCACCTCATCTTTTTCTTCCCCTATCTCAACATTTCTCATCTTTTCCTCCTCATTACGGCACTCGTATTACTATTATCCATCTTCTGACGGAGTGCTCTTGGGATTACTGCACTCACGACTCCCCGGTGAAGTGGACCTCGTAATCACTGGGCACATCAGATGCGTGGGAGGGATCAGCTCAGCGCTCAGCTCAAGTCACGTGATGAACAGGTGCAGTGAGTGAGGCAGGTTGCTTTCTGTGAGGTAGGTCAGCTTAATTCTGCTCACGTGAGGTAGTGAAGGCAATAAGGACAATGAGGAACCCACGTGATAGTCAAGCAGGAACTGAATGGAACAATACGCAATAGGGTAAAGTCACGTCTAGTAGGGCTGGCTTAGGTACTACAACGTCCGGCAAGGCCCAGGTAAAGTCAGGTATGTGGGGTCAGGACGTGTGTTCAGGTGAGGTATATAGGTGATCAGCGGCCGCTATCACGCGTTATTACCGCCGGTGTCATGATAATTCTTCTTTTCCTGGCAAGATGCGAACAATAATGAGCTCAGATGTCTGGAATTATCCGGGTGAGTAATGACATAATAGACCTAACTGATGGTGATGATGGCTGCTTGCTATACACGTGTGGCGGTGGTTGTTGTTGCTGTTGTTGTTGTTGGAGAGGTGGTGGTGGTGGTGGTGGTGGTGGTGGTGGTGTATGCACGGTACAGACATTATCTGTGTTCGTTCTGGGTACGGCTCAAAACTCAGACACACTAATCAGCTAAAGATGAGAAAAAAAATATATATATAAAGTTTAAATAAGAGTGGAATGAAGTGGTGAAAGTGAGTAACATCGATAAGAATAAATGTTTTGAAGATACGGAGTTGCAGGAGTGACTGTGCTGGGATAGACCTAAAAAGGAGAGGCGGGGAGAAAAGTGAGAGGTGACAGATTGGGGGAGAGGGGGAAGGTTTGCTCAATCTGTCCCACAAACTCTCTCCAGTAATCGATACTTCGCGGCAGATGCAGCCACGGCAGCCGTCGAGGGACCGGTCCGGCGGAAACAGCTGTGGCCGCGACCAGATTTGGTTTTCAAAATAACTTTGCTACGATTTGACTTCGACTGAAATAAAAGACTGACGGTATAGTCTTTTTCTGATACCTTCTTTTATCTCTTTTATTTCCGTGAGTGTCTATGCATGAACACTATACACACACACACACACACACACACACACACCTTCCCCCAGCATACATGCATGCATGCACGCATGCCTTCACTCTATCACCACTCCCCCACAGGATCATACGCACGCACGCCTCTCCCCACAGATACACACACACACACACACACACACACACACACACACACACACACACACACACACACACACACACACACACACACACACACACACACACACACACACAGGGCAAACAAATGCTAATTCCTTGTCACTAGAGCACGAAAGTTCGAGGAAGGGACGCACCTCATTGCTCTACATCTCTCTCGTATGATAGTATTTCCTTAAGCCTCTTCACAATCCTTTTCCTCCTCCTCCTCTTCCTCCTCTTCAGCTTTCCTTCTCTTCTGCTATAATTTGTAAACTTTCGACTTTCCTTCCTTTCCTTCCTGGTCTAAATTAGTGGTGCTATTCGCGGGGAGACAATCAGCAAGTCACAGCCTCCTCCACCTAAGCTATCAATGTGGCGTGGAAGCGGCAACACCATCCTGGCGACACTCGCAACATTTGTCTGTGTTATTTCTATTGTGTCTCTATGATACGGAACGGTACAGGCACGTTACCTACAAAATTATCATGTAGTACCCGTGAGCCTAAGCTGCGAATGTGTTGCGTCACCAGTTACGTAATAAATGTCGAATTGAAGAGTGACATGAGAAGAAAGCGCATCCTTATTCCCATTGATTATTTTATCCCACTTAATTATATAGTCCACCTTGAACTTTGCAATGAAATCCCTTACCTATTAGAGGCTCGTGTATCTGCGTGCTGCCGAAACTCGTGGCCAAACCCTAGACTCCATCTAGTTACGCACATAGACACACTGACACACCTTAGATGGAAAATGTTGGAGAAAAAGTAAGAAGAGGAAAGAAAACAGTGACATGAGGAAAGATGAAGCAAGAAAAGGTAGTAATGAAATAAAATTGACAGCTGGAATTGCACTAATGGAAGGATTGATTAGCTGTCCCAGAGAAAGGCGTCACAGGGAAAAAAAAGTGTTGGAGGATGGTTGACGATAGATACAAGAGACATTAAAAGAAAAATTTTATATATATATATATATATATATATATATATATATATATATATATATATATATATATATATATATATATATATATATATATATATATATATATATATATATATATATATATATATATAAGTAAAAAATTAAAAGTGTAAATATAGGAGTAACTGCCAAAAAGAGAGAACGAAATACTATCATTATGGAAGAATAAAGAGGTACATGAATATACTGTAATATAATACTATTAACGTGAATATTCTGGATACATTATACTGTGAAAATATGTTAAATAACATGTAAATGTAATCTGAATATGTAATGTTTCCTTTCAGAAATAACAGACAGTGCTTATGGTGCATGAGGCGTGCTGTAAACCCTTCTCACGCTGTACAAGCAGGTGGAGGTACTGAAGGCGGCGCTAAGGGCGATGACGTGATTCTTGGGGCGAGGGCGACGGCGATGATGAAGGGAAAGATAAAGGAGAGGGTGAAGGTACGACTGACGGGCGAAGGCAAGGTAAGGTGGTGATGGTGGTGGTGCTGGTGGTGGTGGAGAGAGGAGTAGGAGTAGGGAAGGGAGAAGTAGGAAGAGGAGGAGGAGGAGGAGGAGGAGGAGGAGGAGGAGGAGGAGGAGGAGGAGGAGGAGGAGGAGGAGGAGGAGGAGGAGGAAGATAAAGCTGTCACCTACCTCAGGTAAGAAGCGGTAATTGGTGCACACATACAAGCGCACGCACGCACCCACGCAGACGCAGATGCAGACACACATACACACACATGAAAAATATCGCACAAGTTAAACGTACAAACACATATGAGAGAGAGAGAGAGAGAGAGAGAGAGAGAGAGAGAGAGAGAGAGAGAGAGAGAGAGAGAGAGAGAGAGAGAGAGAGAGAGAATATATGGGCGATCCCTATCAGGGAGATGAGACAAATGAGGTACCTAGAGGAGAAATGAGGCAAGGAGATGGTGTTTGTTTGTCTGTCTGTCTGTCTGTCTGTCTGTCGTCACGTCCAAGTGTCTACCAGCTCTCTCTCTCTCTCTCTCTCTCTCTCTCTCTCTCTCTCTCTCTCTCTCTCTCTCTCTCTCTCTCTCTCTCTCTCTCTCTTATTACGTAGCTTTTTTCGTAATATGTCTTCCTTCTCTCTTTCTTCCTCTCCCTTCCTACTTAACTTCCTTCCTTCCTTCCTTCATTCTTTCCTTTTTTTCCTTCTTTATTTATTTTCTCTTCCTTTCTTTTCCTTGCTTCACTTCCTTATCTCCAGGAAAGAATATTGTCTACTGCTACTTTCACGATCTCCCTTTTTAACAGAAATTAAGAAGAACAAAAAGTTTATTTGTAACTTCTGAAGCAGTTGTATGTAAACACAAGCTGGGGAGCAGAGACGAAGGGGTTGCTGAGGGGGAAGAGGAAGAAGAGGAGGAAGAGGAGGAGGAAGAGGAGGAGGAGGAGGAGGAGGAGGAGGAGGAGGAGGAGGAGGAGGAGGAGGAGGAGGAGGAGGAGGAGGAGGAGGAGGAAAAGAACTTCACGGTGGTAATGATCTTAGCGAGAAAAGAACTTACCAGTCACGAAATCAAGCTTACTCTCTCTCTCTCTCTCTCTCTCTCTCTCTCTCTCTCTCTCTCTCTCTCTCTCTCTCTCTCTCTCTCTCTCTTCCCCCGAATCCACACCACCTGTCTCATTCTTCTATCAATTAATATCTCTGCACATCATACTCTTCAGCGAACACCTCTTTCTCTCCCTCCCTCCCTCCCTCCCTCCCTCCCTCTTTCTCTCTCTCTCTCTCTCTCTCTCTCTCTCTCTCTCTCTCTCTCTCTCTCTCTCTCTCTCTCTCTCTCTCTCTCTCTCTCTCTCTCTCTCCGTGCGTGGCGTGAATCTTGTGCTGACGCCGACGCTCTCTATAAATCGCAATATCAGGTCATCTTCGGCGTTCGCAGTCACAGTCTCCTGGTCGCCGTCTCCGTCAGCGCTATCTTGGACGGCTCACCGCCAATTCTCTCTCGTCGCTTTCACTCTGATCCAAGTTGATTCGGGAGGGGCTGTCATCGTTGGAGGTGGTGGTGGTGGTGGTAGCGGTGGAGGAGGAGGAGGAGAAGGAGGAGGAGGAGGAGGAGGAGGAGGAACTTATTATGTTAGTAGCGGTAGAAGCGAATGAAGGGAAAGTTAAAGGATATTGATAATAAGAATGAGTGTTATGAGTGAACGGTAAACATTACGAAATTGTTGCTCTCTCTCTCTCTCTCTCTCTCTCTCTCTCTCTCTCTCTCTCTCTCTCTCTCTCTCTCTCTCTCTCTCTCTGACTAACTTCTTCGGTCAGACTTTTTTTCTTTATTGTTTTTCTTTATTTTCTTTACTTTTTTATTTTAACCTGCAGCGTGACGTGTCCTGCCCCAGTTCACGTTACCACCACCACCACCACCACCACCACCACCAACACCACCACCACCACCACCACCATCACCACTACCACCACCATCACCACCACCACCACCACCACCACCCGTACACTCACCGACCGTCGTCTTCTTGTCCTTTACTGCATCATATAAATTCCACTTCTGGTCTGGAGAGCTTCCTTGTGGGAATGTAAAGTCGCCCCGGGCCACACGTTAACCTGCATTTACGGCGGCTATCTGGAATTGACTCCGATGTAAACCCGACCTTGTTTACGCAAACCGTGAGCTGCTGCTGCTGATCCCCTTTGGAGTGTGTCAGCTGCCCCACACGAACTGCCTTTTCGGTGCGTCATGGCAATTGGACTTCAAGTGTGACATTGGCTGGGTGAATGAGCATGTGGGTAAGTGGCTGGGTCGGTGTTGGTGGATGAATGGGTATGAATGTGTGACTGGTGCATGGATGGATAGGAGGATTGATGGATGTGTGGATGGATGTTAGATGAGTAACCGACTAATGAAATGAGTGAATTACTGAATAACTGACTGGCTGAATGAATAGCTCACCTATGAACTGATTGAATGACTTAGTGATTGACTGACTGACAACTGACTGACTGACTGTCTGAATTAATGAATGAATAAACTAATGAATAAATGAATGAGTGAATAAATGAATCATTGAATGATTAACTAATTAGCTACCTGACTGACTGACTGACTGACTGACAAACTGACTGGGTGAAAGAAATAATGAACGAATGAATGAATGAGCTGATTGATTAATTAATAACTGATAAGCTAATTGATTGATTAAGTGAATGAATGACTTAGTAACCGAATGAAAGACTAATTTAGCGTGTGGTTACTGAATAAGTTACTAACTAAATTATTACCTCACTACTTAACTAACTGACTAACTGACTGACTTGACGAGTGAATGAATAACATTATTCAATATATGAATGTCAGAGTGAACTAACAGATTACATGAAAAATAGAGAGAGAGAGAGAGAGAGAGAGAGAGAGAGAGAGAGAGAGAGAGAGAGAGAGAGAGAGAGAGAGAGAGAGAGAGAGAGAGAGATCTACCTAACTGATTACACAACAGAGACTGACTCATTCGCTTACTCACTATCTCACTGACTCGTTGCAAAATAAACAAAACTAATCAAGTGACTGATTACAAAAGAGACAACTAAGTGACTGACTGACTAAGTACACAAGAAAACGACAGAGAAGAAAGCTTGACATAAATGCACTCGTGGAAATGTAAAAGTGAAGGTCATCTCGACGGCACGACAAAACAAAGCAGCGATGTGAACGACGGAACAATAAAAATGATTTAAAAACCAAACACATCTCGGACAAAAGGACGTGAACGAGCCGGAAGAATCAGAGAGCACAAACAGGACATGAACGCTTGTGTGTGTGTGTGTGTGTGTGTGTGTGTGTGTGTGTGTGTGTGTGTGTGTGTGTGTGTGTGTGTGTGTGTGTGTGTGTGTGTGTGTGTGTGTGTTAGCAGTAATGGTGGTGGTGGTTGTGGTGGTGATAGTGGTTTTAGTAGTAATGGTGGTAGTAGTATTGGTGGTGGTGGTGGTGGTGGTGGTGGTAGTAGTAGTAGTAGTGGTAGTAGTAGTAGTAGTAGTAGTAAAATAATAATAATAATAATAATAATAATAATAATAATAATAATAATAATAATAATAATAATAATAATAATAATAATAATAATAAAAATAATAATAATAAATACAATAACAACAACAACCGCTTCGTGAGACACACATGAAGTGGCAAACAAATAAAGCAAAATGAAATAAGAACTGGAAAAAACAGAGTATGTAACACAAGCTATCGATGAAAGGTGTGAAAATTTGCAATCACCTTCGTCCCTTCTCCCCTCGTGTTCTCCCTCCCGTGAGCAAGAAATTCCCAGAAGAGGAATAATAAGCTTTCCGTCCTTGCCCTCTTTTTCACGCTGCTAATCCTTCACAACGGGGGCGCGATATGAAAATGAGTCACACCCTCTGGTAATGCAGCTGACAAAGAGCACAGCGTCTGAAGTGATGCACGAGATAGTGAACGTGATTGAGAACACCACGAGCATTACAAGACAGCGTGTGGTGGAATGCGTGATTTAACCAGACACATCTTGTTCTTTTAAATATCACACAAATACCCGTGTCAAGTTCTTATGCTAGAAATAAGGGTGGAAAAAAAAAGAAGAGTAAAATATAATAAATCCTCTCAATATCAACAAAGTCAAGGATATAAAACTCCTTCTCTTATGGCAAAAGGCGAATGATTTAGATAACAGCACGATATGCTCAAGTTACTTTGCCAGTATATATAAAGAAACGCTGTAAACCAATTGACTTATGGCGTCGCAACAACGAGGTCATATGGCGCCAGCTAGGGTTACGATATGTAAAGAAACATGTGAATCTTACGTAACGCCCAGGACGGTTTTGAGGTCATTCGGGAAGAGGAATGAGGCGGGTAAGGCTGGTGCGGGTGCTGCGGGTATTACATCACGCCCACGCCCGTGAGACAACTAATGAGGGGCGGTGCTTGGTCAGCAGGACTTAGATGAGGATCAGATGGCCGCCCCGGCACCGCCACCCGCACTCCCTCCTTTGTGAGGCTACAATGTGAGCTGCCACATTGGACACTGGCTGTTACTTGAATCTGTGGGCCCCTGTCTGTCTGTATGTCTGTCTGTCTGTGTCTCTGCCGTGTGCTTTTCTCTCTCTCTCTCTCTCTCTCTCTCTCTCTCTCTCTCTCTCTCTCTCTCTCTCTCTCTCTCTCTCTCTCTCTCTCTCTCTCTCTCTCTCTCTCTCTTATTCATTTGAGGACATGTCATTGTGTGTGTGTGTGTGTGTGTGTGTGTGTGTGTGTGTGTGTGTGTGTGTGTGTGTATGAATGCTTGTGCACGTGAGTCAGGCTTTGTGTGTGTGTGTGTGTGTGTGTGTGTGTGTGTGTGTGTGTGTGTGTGTGTGTGTGTGTGTGTGTGTGTGTGTGTGTGTGTGTGTGTGTGTGTGTGTGTGTGTGTGTGTGTGTGTGTGTGTGTGTGTGTGTGTGTGTGTGTGTGTGTGTGTGTGTGTGTGTGTGTGTGTGTGTGTGTGTGTGTGTGTGTGTGTGTGTGTGTGTGTGTGTGTGTGTGTGTGCTTGCGCGCGCGCGCGCGCGCGTTTGTGTGTCGCGATATGATGAGTTGGGCTTCATTTCATCCATGTCGGCGTGGTGGTGTCTTTGTGAGCCCACTCTTGGTGCGGCAGCAGCAGCAGCAGCAGCAGCAGCAGCGGCGGCGGCGGCGGCGGCGGCGGCGGCGGCGGCGGCGGCGGCAGAGGCGGTGGCGGAGGATGTGCGTGCAAGAATGTGTGTTCGGACGATGGCCCCTCGAGCCCATAACCGCGCTTCCCGAGGTCACCCATAACTAATGACCGAAAAGAGAAGCTCATCGACCAGGCAGACGGAGCCACTGTTTGTAGTACACTAGATGGCTGCGGCGACTGGCGGCTGGCTGGTTGATTGCTTGGCTGGGTGATGGGTGGCTGGTGAATGAAGGGTGTATGGCTGCCTGACTCTCTGCTTGGCTCTCAAATGTCTGGTTTGTGAATGACCGCTCGGTTTATGAATGGCTAGTCTTGTTGGCTCCTTGGTGAATGGCTGGGAGGAAGAATAGCTGACAGGTGAATAGCTGGCAGATTTGTAGGCTAGATGGATGGTTCATATGTGGTTGTCTGTGTAGCTTATGAATGGTTGGCTGGTTGGCTTGCTAATTTGATAATGGCTGCCGGATGGGTGGCTGACCGGCTGGCTAGCTTGTGAATGGCTGGCTTGTGAATGGCTGGCCGGCGACCGGTTGGCTGGAGTGATACAATTGCAAGAATGGTTGGGAGTGTGGAGAATCCTTGCCTTGACTCTAGAAAAAAGCACGTACACTTTCTTCATACATTCTTCCTGCAAGCAAACGCTGGTGGAGCAATATGAAACAAAAAAATAAATGGGAGAGCTGCACATTATTTTGTTCTGGTACATAATTTTCCTCCCTCCCTCCCTTTCTCTTCTCCCTCTCTTTCATCCAGCCATTTCTTTTCGCTTCAGTTCACCGCCGCCGTGTTCTTGGCCTGCGGTATTACGTCATTGCTGTTCGCCCGAAGTCACTAATCTATTGCGTAAGTCAACTCACTCCTTTGGCCACCCTCCAGGAGTGTCCGGGGCGGACGCCTCACGTTCCTCCTCGCACGCACACCTCGCCGCCGCCACTGTCGGCCCGGCGAGACCTTCATCAGCGGAGCTTCAAGACACTCCTTTGTTCGCCCTTCAGCCTGACGCCACTGGAGAAAAACATTAAATCCGGACCGGAACAACAGAGACTGTCCAGAACGCTGCTCCTTGGCTAGCCAGGCCAGCCGCACTCGCCCCTCGTCACTAACCGCCTCCACTTCCAGCGACAGGAGGTCTTTTAATGCTTTATGGAGTGCTTCTTGGGCTCCTGAACAACGTTATACGTATAAAGACGGCGTCAGTGTAATATGAATCACCTATCCATTTCTGGACTTATAGAAGGGTGAATTAGACGCCATGAAGTGAATTACGTTGAATATATCCCTGAGAAGAGAGAGAGAGAGAGAGAGAGAGAGAGAGAGAGAGAGAGAGAGAGAGAGAGAGAGAGAGAGAGAGAGAGAGAGAGAGAGAGAGAGAGAGAGAGGCTGCATTTCCTGAGAACATCACTTCACCACCTTTGTTAGCATAAACTGATGGACGAATGGACAATGACGTAACGGACTCGTGGGATGCTTGGAGGTGGAAGAGAAGCACGAAGAGTAGAAGGAAGAAAAGGAAGAGGAGGACAAGACGAAAGAGAAGGAGGAGGAGAAGGAGGAGGAGGATGTATAGGATGTGAGTGCCAAAAAGATGTCATTACAATACCAAAGGATGGAGGGATGGGCTGACCTCCACACACACACACACACACACACACACACACACACACACACACACACACACACACACACACAAAAGAAGCGCAGCTGGCAACGGTAAAAATGGAGGGCGGAATGAAACGTCTAGTTATTAGCACATATTTCTGACAGGCGCGGCAGTAGGTCAGGAAGAGGTGAAGGCGGCGGTGCTGACGATCACACCGGACACACGCGGGAAGGGAATGTGCACGACTCGGAGGGTGACTTGAACCGTAGGGAAATCAAGTTATATCGGGGAATGAGATTGCTTAGATTTTTTTTTCTCTCTCTCTTTCCTTATGTATTCTTTTAAGCTGGTGTTGTTAATGGTGTTGGTGGAAGTGGTGGTGGTGGTGTTAATGCTGTTCGTATTGTAGTTACGTGTTGGAACTGTGTGTATACTGCATGAGAAACATTAGTGACGTGAAAGTAATGCTACTGCACTTCATCCGGGGCTGGTCTGTGACAAGGAAATGCTTGAGCGGCAAACGTAAAATTATCAACATACTCATAAGTAAATGAGTCAAGAAAATTATAATGATAAAAGTTTGAATAGTATACAAACAATAAGCAGATGCGGATATCAACACATATATATATATATATATATATATATATATATATATATATATATATATATATATATATATATATATATATATATATATATATATATATATATATATATATAAAACTAAGGTTTCAATATAACATGAAGATGAAAAATAAAGTTACGGGGAGCGGAAGGAAAGTGCAGATATGAGTACATATTATTTGATTCGAACATTTTACTTTTATTTCTTAAGACTTTTCCTTCTTCTCACCTGGATGCTACCTGGCAGGTGTCGGTGAAGGCTACTTGTGCAAAAAAAAAAAGCACTATCATCATAATAAAAATATTTACTTTATATATTTAGCCTCCGGTATATACACCACCACGCATACGAGTAGAAAATAAATAGTATATCAATGTTAAGGTGAAGCGAATAAAACTCCTGGGCGTTGCCAAGAGCCGGAGCAGGTGGTGGTGGTGGTGGTTTTGGTGGTGGTGCACAGATCACAGGAACACGAAGAGCTTCAACGCCAACACGCTTCTCAACGCAACCCGTGACGCAACGCAACAGACAGGAACATTTCACAATGAATAGCACGACGGATTCTCTCTCTCTCTCTCTCTCTCTCTCTCTCTCTCTCTCTCTCTCTCTCTCTCTCTCTCTCTCTCTCACCATTAAAGTGAACTGGAAAGAGATTACATATTTAAAAATATGCATAACATGATACTTTTGACTGAAAGTAGGTTAAAATGTGTGTGTGTGTGTGTGTGTGTGTGTGTGTGTGTGTGTGTGTGTGTGTGTGTGTGTGTGTGTGTGTGTGTGTGTGTGTGTGTGTGAGAGAGAGAGAGAGAGAGAGAGAGAGAGAGAGAGAGAGAGAGAGAGAGAGAGAGAGAGAGAGAGAGAGAGAGAGAGAGAGAGAGAGAGAGAGAGAGAGAGAGAGAGAGAGAGAGAGAGAGAGAGAGGCGAATTTCCATATGTCCACCTCCGACACGCAAACCTCCACCCTCTAATAAATATCAGAACCTCACAATATTTTAAGAGGAACTGAAGGAACTTAGCAATTTGTCCTTAAGCATGTTCACCCTAACCACGCTGAAGATTAATACCCACTGAACCTGATACCGAGGGACTCCGACTGACTCACACACACACACACACACACACACACACACACACACACACACACACACACACACACACTACTTTCGCACATATAAATCTACAGCAATATTATTTTCGCTAAGATTGTATAAGAAAGTCAAAAACATTCAACAAGCTTATGCAAACGAGTCCACTAAAATACAAAAGTAACAAGCTCGTTTAGTGGGCGAACGAATGATTAATGTCGAGATTACAAAGCGTTCGGGTTTTAGACTAAAGAAAAGGTAAAACTAAGAAAGTAAACGCCTATTTACAAGGTACTGATAAACTTTGCTTGGGAGGAACGTACTCTGCACCTGCCACGAGGGAGCTGACGTCATGCAGCGGCTGGTGGGGGCGGGGCGGTAGGAGGAGGGCGTGTGCCACAGGTATAGTGGAGAGAGGAGAAAACAATAAATCACTGCAGAATACGTGACCTTGTTCCTCTGACTCCACTATTTTTGTTATTCGAATGAAAATGTAAATGAAACTGCAACAACGTTCACGAGAGAGAGAGAGAGAGAGAGAGAGAGAGAGAGAGAGAGAGAGAGAGAGAGAGAGAGAGAGAGAGAGAGAGAGAGAGAGAGAGAGAGAGAGAGAGAGAGAGAGAGAGAGAAAGCACTGCACAGTAACAATAGTAGTTGCAATATGAAGGACAAGGAATAAAAGGAAGTAATATTAACAACGACAATAACAATAATTATAATAATAGTAATAATAATAATAATAATAATGATGATAATAACATTAATAATAATAAAATAATAATAATAATAATAATAATAATAATAATAATAATAATAATGGCTACGCGGTACTTGCCTTCGCCCTTCCCTGTCTCGCCAGGGCCTCGCCGTGTCCTGTCATCACAACACTCACCTGCGGGAAGGGAAGTATTGCTCAATTAAAATATAACACCTAATGATTCCGAACAGCAAAGGGAATGGTTATTATTGTGTCTGCTTTATCATCACTACCATCATACACACACACACACACACACACACACACACACACACACACACACACACACACACACACACACACACACACATACAAAAGTAAACAAAAAAAGGGTAAGTCTTGCTGCTCCAGAATAATAGAACAAAATTATAAAAGTGTTTTCATATATGCTGAGGTTAAAATGATGGTCCTCTGCTGAAAGTGTCTAAGGTGCACTGAAGAACGTGGGGAGGGAGAAAAAAAAAAAAAAAAGGAAGGCAATCAGTTTCCGAGTTTACGAGTACACACGGGGAATGAAAATGTTGCTTCACTCCCTCCAGGAATATAAACGTGCAATAAGAAACGAGTGTTGTTCAAATACTGGGAAGTTGCTGCCACAGGACGTACGAGTATGAACCAAGGGAGGGAAAAAAGAACGGAACCTTGAATGCTGAGGAAAAAAGAAGACATTGTTTAACTGATAGTGATATTTTATTTTGATTAAGGCAGCCCAATTCATTCGCTGTTAGCAAGGGACTGAAAAACAAACCCAGTCGCCTGACACCTCGAGCAATACTGACGCTGTTGCCCTCCTGGCCTTTACGAGGCTCAAAGGTGCCTGTGTGTGTGTGTGTGTGTGTGTGTGTACGTACCCATCCCCCGACACCCACAGAGGGTCGCTACCTCTATTTTTAGAAACAAAAGACTATCCAACAATTTTCCGAACAAAACCATTCTTGCAAGCTCGCTCCCAAATTCGTGAAGTTACTAAATACAACTTTCAACAATACAATTCTTCGTAGCTCTTTCTTAACACAAAGTCAGGCATTTTACTTAATGAAACGTTTTTTATACATCATGATTGTAATTCATATTTACATGTCAACTGAACAATAAAGTACGAAATAAAACCTCCCAACAAGTAGGAGGCTAACAACACTTACCACAACATTATGATTCTACAATATTCTTAAGAGTGAAGAGCCACACGTAATATATCAGCGGGATGTACTCCAAAATATTGTAAACCCGAGACAAGTGCTATAAAGAAATCAGCAGAAGCTTTCTATGAAAATAGTGAGTGGATGACAAGATGGATCGCTCATATTTTAGAGAAGAAAGAATTTATGAAAATGTTTAAATGTTGAAACTTAGTGTCATAGTGGCATCTGTTCTCAATATTTAAAAAATGTCTGAAATTGTTTTCATACAATAAAACATTTATGATTGTTTTCTTTACCCTCATCATATTATCACATACACACAATAAAAGTCCTTACGGTCTCGGAGAAAACTTAAAAAATAAAATAAAAAAATTTTTACTGTCGGTAACATTGTGACCGCCCGTTGTGGAGATACGCCGTCTGTCTGTCTTTCCTTCACACTAACATCACTTCACAACTGTCGCCTCTAGGTTATTATAAAATTATTGTAATGAGAATTAACGTTTTACCTTTTTGTCAGCACTCTCTCTCTCTCTCTCTCTCTCTCTCTCTCTCTCTCTCTCTCTCTCTCTCTCTCTCTCTCTCTCTCTCTCTCTCTCTCTCTCTCTCTCTTATGGCATCTCTAAGCTATTAATTCTTAACACTGAATAAGAAATTTACTTATGATGATGATGATGATGATGATGATGATAAGGAAGAGGAGGAGGAGGAGGAGAAAGAGGAGGAGGAGGAGGAGGAAGAGATCAAGAAATTGCTGACATGATTCAGAACTACGTATGAATAGTCACTGATGGGCGCACACAAACACAAACACACACACACACACACACACACACACACACACACACACTGGCCAATGCGAGGTTTAAAGAGCAATGTAACAGAAGGAGCGGAGAACAGGGGCGTGGCAGTCTGCAGGGAGGAGAAAAGGGAACTTTGAGGAGGAACCATGGAGGAATGGAGGGACGAAAAACAGTGTGGCGGTGGCTGTGAGAGATAAAGGGAGAAGGAAAGGGATAGGATAATGATGAAAGGGAAGGAAAGGGAAGGGAAAGGAACATAAATAAAAAAAAAAACGAAAAGAGGGGGACGGGAAGGCAGGGAAAAGAAGGATACAGAAAAGGAAAAGGAATAAAGGAGGAAAAAAAGCAAAGGGAGAAAATGAAAGAAACATTAGAAAAAAGGAAGGCTAGAAAAGGGACAGAAAAAAGGAAAAGGATAGGAATAAAAAGGATACCCAGACGAGGCTAAGCAATAGAAAATAATAAAATGAAGAGGAAAAGAAGGTGCAGGAAAGGAGCGGGAAGGTAACAGAGGAAAAACAAGGCGTCACCGTGAAAACACCTGTATCTGTAGGCGCGTTACGGGCATAAATTTAGCGCGGGAATGTGCAGAGAGTTATTTTGGGGAAGCCCTAGGGTGTGCAGCGGCCACCTCGCGAATGCCACCCACATATCCACCGAGGTACACGCCACACACCTCCTACACCTCGCCGCTACCTGCAATTAAGGCCCAGGCGTCAAGGGTGAAGCATGGAACACCTAAGGACACTGTGATTACCTCTTCGTCAAGGTGACCACGGGAGGAGTGAAAAAAAATAGTTCTGTTACATGTTACAAATCTTACGTATTTTAAGCACCAGACTTGGGAGAGGAGCGCGGCTTGATTACTAACACGTGTATACTACAGTCACCACCGCTACCACCACTACCACCCCACCACCACCACCACCGCCACCTTACTACTATGCTTCTCTACTGGTGCTTCATCTCGCGGGGCACGTAGACATAACTGCACGTTGTATGTGCAATAAATCACCATTTTTTTTTTTTTTTTTTTTTTGCGAGGGAGGGCGACTGTCATGCTGTTTTCATCCCAATAATGAGTCTCGGCGTCACCACATCAGCCCCAGAAACAGTGAGGGGAGTGAACTGACAACCGCACTAGCTGGCTGTCTGCCTAGCACATTGCTGAACTGACTGACTCACTGACTGACTGACTGATTGAACGGTTGGGTGATCGCTGTCTGCCTGAATGTCCGACTAATTGACTAGCAGTGTGACTGACTCATTTGCTGACTGACTGCTTGGTTGGTTATCCGGATAGCTCGGTGATTAGTCGTGTAACTGAATGGCTGGCTGTTTTCTGACCCACTGATTGACTGACAAAGTGACTGATTAACTGATCGACTTAGTTGAATGGATAGGTATTCTGACTGAATGGCTGAGTAATCTAGTGCTTGACTGATTTGACTGGCAGACTTACTGGCTGATTGACAGAATGACTGACGAGCTGGATACAAAAGTAAATAGCTTACGTAATGTTTCATCGATCGACTTAAAGACTGCCTAATCGACTTATTCACAAGCTGCATGATGGCAAAGCGTAACTGATTAACTAAGCATACGGTTGATTAGCTCTCTTGCTGAATTACAGACTGACTGACTCACTGACCGAATGATCACTGATCGCAAAACTAACAGAGTGACTGATTGGGAGGCTTTTTTTACTATTTATCTGAATGACTGAATAAGTAATTAACTGGATGACTCGGTGATCAGCAGATTGCATTCGATTGCTGATTCACTTACTGACTGACTGGCGGGACAAATAGATGACAAGCTATCAGAGTGACTGTCAAACTAAGTGGCTGACTGGCTGGGTCATGCGGTACGGTCACGACCATTCCTGCCCCTTCCCTAAGCACCACCGTCATCATTACCTGGATTGTGACGGAGCGACCTGACCCGAGGACCAGCTCATCCCGTCACTCATGCCGCCCCCAACACCAATCTCAGTACGCCGGTGATTACCTCTAGTAGCATTAATCTCTCTCTCTCTCTCTCTCTCTCTCTCTCTCTCTCTCTCTCTCTCTGCATACAATGATGTCCATTCCCCTTTCTCCACATTTTTCCTCCTTCCTTTCCATGTTCTGATTCATCCAACTTTCTTTTTCCTCATTGTTTTTAGTCTTTCTTTCCTTCATTAATTCTTGTCTCCCTTTCTTTCTGAAGTCCATCATCCTTTCCTTCCTTCCTTTCTTCCTCCCTTCCTTCCTTTTATGCTTCCTTTTCCTTTCTTTTTTTTTTTCTTTGTCTCCTCCTCTTCCTTCTCTGCTCTCCATGCCAGTTCACTCTTTTTTCCATGCCAACCTTGGCTGGAGGAAGCGATGGGGTAGGAAGAGCCTTCTTCTTTGCTATCCTCTCTCTGCAGCCAGTACTTAGGGTAGAAAAGTTATACAAACAGGTAGCAAGAACTTGAAGATTTGTTGCTGTTTTATCTTGTTATGTCCTCCTCCTCCTCCTCCTCCTCCTCCTTGTTCTTTTTCTAATATAATAATAATAATAATAATAATAATAATAATAATAATAATAATGATAATAATAATAATAATAATAATAATAATAATAATAATAATAATAATAATAATAATAATAATGATAATAATAATAATTTGTTAATATCGCTGTTATCATAAAAAAAAATGAAAAAGAAAATAACATATTTTGTCCTATCATATTTCCTCGTAAAGAACCTTAGATCCCAGTAATTCTTGCTCACATTAATCATACATATTCATCAAAAATTCACCTGATTAAAAATATCATGTCTAGTATTTCTTGCCAAACCAGAAAAGTGTACACAAATTTTATTTTGTTATTTTGGGTGAGTTTTTATGAGTCATATTTCAATTTGTTGTAACAGGAATCTTGAGGACTTCTTGGGATGTAATTAACTGAAAAGAAAATAGTCTTTATTGCTTCATTATTGCATTAACAATCAGTGGTCCTATTAAGTGAAAAGAAAAGTTTAAAAATTTCGCCATTTATTTGACTTTTTATTCATCTATTCTAAAGATTCAGCTGTAGACAGATAGATAGATGGATAGATAGACACAGACAGACAGATAGACAGAGACAGACGGCTGAACAATGAAAAGCAAAATACAGCATTAATTACAATCCCTGCTGCCAAAACTCGTATATCAGGTAACACTCCAACATTTTACTGCCTTCACTACTCTTCAAGTACTGCCACCACCACGCTCTCCTGCGTCCGCCTCGCGCTACCAACCGGTGACGCTGCCTGCCTTCCCTCGCCGTCCTCACAAAGAAAATACCCGCCTGCTCGTTGGCTTACTCACTCCTTTCAGCGACTTAACTCCTGCTAACTTACTCTCCTGACTGATTATCTCAAGGTTATCTGATTATGCCCCGCACTCTCAAACGTTTCACACACTATCTCGGCTACTTTTGACTCATTTTGTTGGAAGTCATTGAGTTTTGAAGAGTGCTTTCATGAGTCCACTGATAGTGTAACAAGGACTCCACAAAATCAATAGGAAAAATGTATGGTAACTCTACTTGGATTTTTGAAAAGTGTCTTAAGGAGAGTCAGAATTGTTTTAAAATGCAGACGTACAGTATACCCTGTTAATTTTTCTTTCACGGTGTTCTTTCATTCGGTTTGGTCAAAATAAAGGTGTACATGTTCGGAAGCTACAGATAAGAGTAACTGAATATCTATTTCCTGAAGAGAAAAAAAAAATGTATATATATTGTACGTATCTCAAAGAGAAGGGTTTTTTTTTTTTTTACCAGTGTTTTACTGGATCATTATTACCACCATCATCAATATAATTTATGTACATGTTCATCGTCAACTCCATCACTAACAACTTTTCTTTACATTTTTTTTTTTTTTTTTACCAGTGTTTTACTGGATCATTATTACCACCATCATCAATATAATTTATGTACATGTTCATCGTCAACTCCATCACTAACAACTTTTCTTTACATTTATTGGTATCATCATCATCAATATTATTCCCATCATCACTATCATCATCATGATCATCATCCCCATCACCACTATCATAACCATCACAATCATCATCATCACTATCATCATCACTATCACCACTATCACCACTATCACCATCATTACCATCATCATCCACGCTTGAGTTCGTCCCCAGTGATTGGCTCACTGACGCTTCCTGGAGACTTTTCCCCGCGGTGCATGAGTCAGGCGCTGCTTGACAAACTTTCACAGAGACTCACTTTGAGGAACTTGTCAACAGGCTCAGAGCAGACGCAGGTGGTTGATGTTTCTTTCCCTTCCACTGCGCCTGATATTAACATTCATCCTGCGCCTCACCTCAACACACTGCAAAACAGCCACTTGCACTCGCTTCTCAAAGATGAAACATGAAAACATCTCCAGTGCAGCATTAATACCTAATGACGGTATAAACGAAAAATATATATAACGTTCCAGTTGACATAGATATTTATTGGGTACACTTCCAAACACCTGTGCACGTTATAACATTTCAACAACAACGAAAAGGACGGACATTAAATCAGTCCATTCACTGCTCTCTCTAATGACATGCCACTGAACACCTGGTGCACGTCGGTGTGCAGTAATGAAGTGGAGGTTAGTGTACCTGACCTTTAAGTGCGAGGAGAAGCAGGGGGACGAGGAGGAGACGAGGAGCAAACCGGCAGTATTCTGACTCCCCAATTAGGCAGCAGCATTTTTATTCAGCATCAAACGACGTACCCAGGAGGAAGAGACACTCGGATAAGCCGCACTCTTCATTATCGCCACCGTCCGGGTTAAGCCGCCAAGGGGACCAAGTTTGTTTTCCCTTCTCATACTCACTCCTCCTCCTCCTCCTCCTCTTCCTCCTCCTGGTCCTAAACCTTCTCCTCCTCCCTCCTCCTCTGCCACCAGCATCACCATCACCGCCACCACCTCCTCTGCCTCTTCTCACCCGTGTTTTCTTAAGCGTTTAAATTTCTGCTCGTTTTATCTGCTTATTTATCTTATTCCGAGCCGTCAGTCTCCTGCTGATAACGCTGAAGTCTGATACATGAAGGGTGCACTGGCCTGACAAACCCTGTACTCGAACCATCATGATTCGTCAAACATTTTTTTTTTATCTGTGTAAGGAGTGAAAGTATTTAGAGTAGCGTGACTGACGGATCTTGTTTGGTGTCAGCAGTGTTGTTACATGCAAGGGTGTGTGATGCAAACCCACAGTAGTAATGATATGTCGTCACATTACTTCACTGACACATTATCTACTCCCACTATCTAAGCCCTTATGACCTACTTGCTCTCTCTCTCTCTCTCTCTCTCTCTCTCTCTCTCTCTCTCTCTCTCTCTCTCTCTCTCTCTCTCTCTCTCTCTCTCTCTCTCTCTCTCTCTCTCTCTCTCTCTCTCTCTCTCTCTCTCTCTCTCTGTATGTAAGTATGCATGCATGTATGTATCTCTGTATCTATCCGTCTCGTGGTGTTGGGCGCATATTCTCCCCAAACATTCTTGCTCTCGTGACGTGCAGTTGACGCATACGTAACGAACCCTCACTGGTCGGCGTGTTACACCATCGGAACATCTCATACACGTGACTAAGGCAACAAACAGCAAAAACATTCCCTGCGGCTCCCTCACCTTCTCCTTCTGTCCATTTTCCTCCTCCTCCATCACCTCCACCTCATCTTCTTCCTCCTCCTCCACCTGAGCAGTGATACAGACAGGTGTTCATGTCGCTCCACCCTAAATAGCTCCCTCCTGCTAAACTTTGGCAAGCCTACGAAGACACTACCTCACCCTACACGACGGGGCGTGCCCTCTCTGCTAACCCCCCGCCTCCTCCTCCTCTTCTTCCTCCTCTTCTACCTTCTCTTCCTTTTCTTTCTTTTCCCTCCTTCTCTAGGATAGACATCTGCTACAGTGCCTCATTTCTATCTATCCCCATGCCCCCTGCCTCCTCCAGCTCTCTCTCTCTCTCTCTCTCTCTCTCTCTCTCTCTCTCTCTCTCTCTCTCTCTCTCTCTCTCTCTCTCTCTCTCTCTCTCTCTCTCTCTCTCTCTCACCACCTTACTACTTTGCCTTCTATCACCAAGTTGTTTTTAACGCAGAAAAGTCTCGCCGATAGATAAGCCACATTCGTCTTTATTAACTGTTCCCTTTGATATCACGTGGAGTTATTGATGACTTGGTATACCGCAGTCTTTACATTTACCTTTACTACCTTGACGTGGTATTTTCCTCGCTCACCTTTGCTCACATGCAGTGATTATCATTTTGTCTTTTGAGAGGCAATCGCCAGCTGTCTTGAATAGTAATATTGATGATAATGGAAGTAGTAGTAGTAGTAGTAGTAGTAGTAGTAGTAGTAGTAGTAGTAGTAGTAGTAGTAGTAGTAGTAGTAGTAATAGTAGTAGTAGTAATAATAATAATAATAATAATAATAATAATAATAATAATAATAATAATAATAATAATAATAAGATGATGATGATGATGATGATGATAAAAATAACAACAAGAACAACAACAACAACAAAAACAACAACAACAACAACATTAAGGTGTGTTTTATGTTCTTGCATCCACGTTTTTTTTTTTTTCTGTCAGAGTCTGTGTCGTAAGGCATCACACACACACACGCACACACACGCACGCACGCGCGCGCGCGCTCACACACGCGCACACACACACACACACACACACACACACACACACACACACACACACACACACACACACACACACACACACACACACACACACACACACACGTCTCATTATCACCATTACCAGTCCGGTGTTCACCACACGTTCTCCATTAATGACGCATCGTGCTAATCTGTCGCGCTCTCACTCTCATCTCTAAGCCTCCTATCAAAATTTCTCCCAGATATGCCTTCTGTCCATCCACAGCCAGACAGGCAACCTATTCCCCAGTCTGTTACTCGTTCTTCTGGCGACATTATTTATTCATTACCTTTTCGTTTTTATAGAAGTTCTGCAAGAAAGGGACTACATTTAATGGTCAATATATACTTTAATTTATTAGGGAGGAAATGTCCGTCGTGTATTACTACTTGTTATTTCGTCTAAATTTCAATGATTTATTCAAGTGGATATGTTAATATTCATAACAGAGTTTAATAAAACCCAATTTGGCGTTTTCAAACGCTAGCATCAAATATGTAACCAATTGTCAGTTTTCTAAAGGTGTACGTACTTTTAGAACTTTCGTAACCTTGAGTTTTAACTACCAAACTTAGATTTCTTCGGAAAATTCTCACTTTTAGCGGCCCAGTATCAGTAAACACAGGAGGCAATGCCGTAGGACATTGTTGTGATGGCGATGATACAACAGCACTCGTTATTGCATTATTATATGCAGTTTCGTGATTGGATCTGAGCGGGTTGTGGCAATAATCTTACATTCCTGCCTCAAAGCTTCTCTGAAGGTAAAAGTGCTAGTGTCAGTTCAATCTGTATATTCAGTGGTATCTTATACATCTAGAAAGGTCTCACTATTTTGTGTTGTTAAAGGATACGGCCTATAGGAGACGTTTAATTGTACATCCAATTTAATTTTAGCGACTGCTAAGATTAGCGAACTCTCTCTCTCTCTCTCTCTCTCTCTCTCTCTCTCTCTCTCTCTCTCTCTCTCTCTCTCTCCTCTCTCTCTCTCTCTCTCTCTCTCTCTCTCTCTCGCACGCACACACGCACGCACACACGCACGCACGCAAGCACGCACTCACTCACTCACTCACTCACTCACTCACTCACTCACTCTCTCACTCACTCACTCACTCACTCTCTCTCTCTTGGACATAAAAATATAAATAAATAAAAGGGAGTATATGAAAAAAGAGTGATGAAAATGTTTGTACGTCATTTTATGAGGGCGTAATTATCTTTGCCTGACAGTGATTTACTGCTGGATTTTATCAAGTCCCACGTAGAATGTCATCGTGGAAAATAAAATGCGGTTCATATTTTGTTCCCGCGGCAGCAGTTTGTTGCGTAATACTGAAGCGGTGAGAGGAATTAAAAAGGCGAGAAATTGTGCGATGTAGACAGACTGGGACTACATTACGGCTCTTCACAATGGCGTGGCGGGATTACCACATATCTGTTTGCAGGCGCCCAGGTTCAGCCAGGTAAAACTCACGTCTGGGTTGCGTTAGAACACTGATAGCGTGAAGGAAACGAGTGCGGGTTCTTTCTCATGAAAATATTAAGAGGAAAAGTAAGGTTCGATATTATTTGGTGCTGATAATAATGAAACTAGTGATGATGATGATAATGATAAGGATAAGAGCCAGGGGTACCACGACGATGAACAACAACAACAACGATAATAATAGTAATAACAATAATAATAACAATGATAATAACCATAATGCAAGAGTAGCAACAGCAACAACAACAAAAACAGTTCCATATCAACAAACGAAACCCATCTCCATCCCCCCACCCACCCACCCACACACACACACACACACACACACACACACACACACACACACACACACACACACACACACACACACACACACACACACACACTTACACACAACACACATATTATCCTAGCAGGAATATCTACCGAGTTCAGGGAAGGAGGGAAGCCCAAGCAGCTGGCCTAATTAAGCGACACCTGTGATATTTCCCCAAGGCTTGCACCACCTGTCGACGTCCTCACTCCTTATAACATGGCGCAGAGCGAAGGGGAGCAAGGGAAACTACACCGTAAATACAGGCACCGACCATAAATTATTTTCCGCACCACTACATAAATTTGCATGCAAGTCGAATTTCTGCTGTCGGGGGGGATAAGCTGGCGTAGATAAATATAGATAGTACGCATTGGAGCTATGAACGATGATCTATACTAGTGCGTGCTTCTGTTAACGGATCTTTAATATGCAAAAACGTCTGGTGATATCGGGGAGAGTAAAAGTTGGAACGTTCATCTAAAAATATACATAAGTAAGAGTGCAGTTTACATGTTTGTGTGTGTGTGTGTGTGTGTGTGTGTGTGTGTGTGTGTGTGTGTGTGTGTGTGTGTGTGTGTGTGTGTGTGTGTGTGTGTGTGTGTGTGTGTGCTGTCATCTCATCTCATATACAGTTACACTTTCTCATACAGTTTCATTAATTTTTCGTACTGTAGAGTTGTGTTCTTCATTTAACTGCCATCCGGAACACACCCTTCACATTACATTCTCTCATCACTCAGTGTTTGTTATCATCCATCGCTTTCTCAGTATGTTGCATTCTCCACACCAGTTACTTGCTGCCAAAAGAATGCAACGCCACTAACGATTCAATCCGTGTCAATATTTTGCTCCCGCCTGCTTTGACTTCTGTTGTGTAATTTTCTTAAAAGATACACATGTCCACATTTAATCTACAAAATTACGTTATGGCTATTACTTTCCTTTAATAATTCATGTTCTTTTTGTTTTTACACACACACACACACACACCCACACACACTCTCTCTCTCTCTCCTCTCTCTCTCTCTCTCTCTCTCTCTCTCTCTCTCTCCCTCTCTCTCTCTCTCTCTCTCTCTCTCTCTCTCTCTCTCTCTCCATACACTGGCCCTCTGCCAGTGCCAGATAACCAAGTCCCGAGCACTGTTATCGATGGCCGGGTTGGCAAGTCTCTTTCCCACATAACCACCACCACCACCACCGCATCCTCCTCCTCCTCCTATTTCTCCTCCTTTTCCTTTTCCCTCCATCTCATTCCTTCTTCCTCCTCCTCTTCCTTCCTTCCTCTCTAATCCTCCAGTCACTCTCTTGCTTCACTCTATTTATTTCATCTTTAATTTCCGGTATATTTTTAAAAATGAATGAATTTGTTCATTTTCTCTCCTCTTTGTTTTCCTTATATCTTACTGCTACTCCTGCTGTTGTTGTTGCTGTTGCTGCTGATGCTGCTGCTGCTGCTGCTGATGATGATGCTGCTACTGCATCTCTTTTTACCTCCTATTCCTCCTCCTCGTTTTCACCCATCCAGTCTTCCTCTTGTTGATATTTCTCTTTTACTTTTCATTTATTATTTTCCGTGTTTTCATCCACCTTTTGTCCTTATTCCTATTGCTGCTTTTCTTTTAGTTACTCTCTTTTCTCTTCCTTGTTTTCATCCACTTTGTCAGCTTTCTCCTCCTCCTTCTATCCCTACGCATCATTTCCTCTGCGTCCTCTTCCTCCTTTTTGTCTAATTTAAGAGTTGCAATTACTTCTGTTTTCTTTCAGTCTTTAATCAGCTTCTGTGTGTCTTCCTAGCTTACCGTCCCAGCCCATCGTCTGTCCTCTCCCTTTCCTCTTCCTCCTTCCTCCACTTTCTCTCTTGCATATGCATTGTCCTTCATTTCCATTTTCCTCTCACGATCGATAAAATACTTCCGCTAACCAATACTAAATAATCCTAATTTATTTATGTACTCACTAAGGCGCGCGCGCACACACACACACACACACACACACACACACACACACACACACACACACACACACACACACACACACACACACACACTTTTTCATGTCAGCCGCCAGTGCCAGCATGAGTGAGAGCCGTAAAAAGGAGAAAAAGGCACTGGAAAAAAAGTATAAGTATAAAAAGATAGACGTTAAGAGAGAGAGAGAGAGAGAGAGAGAGAGAGAGAGAGAGAGAGAGAGAGAGAGAGAGGAGAGAGAGAGAGGAGAGAGAGAGAGAGAGAGAGAGAGAGGAGAGAGAGAGAGAGAGAGAGAGAGAGAGAGAGTGTGTGTGTGTGTGTGTGTGTGTGTGTGTGTGTGTGTGTGTGTGTGTGTGTGTGTGTGTGTGTGTGTGTGTGTGTGTGTGTGTGTGTGTGTGTGTGTGTGTGTGTGTGTGTGTGTGTGTGTGTGTGTGTGTGTGTGTGTGTGTGTGTGTGTGTGCAAGCGAAAGAGATAAAAGTGAATATCAAAAAGAACTTATTGAGAGAATGAACAAAAGTTTATGGAAAGGAAGACAAGCGGAAGGAAAAGCGTCATAAACACAAGAAAGAAAACATCAATATACTCAAGAAGACACCAGGAAAGATGTATTCAGCCACTCACTAGCGTCACCTTCACCCGCCCTCCTCTTGGCGTCCTCCTCCCTCCTAATACCAACTTATCTTTACCACCAAGAATGTCTACCACGAGTTCAGAAAAGTAACCTACACTGAAGGATACATCTGAAGGATATACCTGAAAGACACACTCGTCCTTTTCTCCGGCCACGGTGAGGGAGGTGAGGAGGCTGCTGTGGGGTCAATGAACCTGAGGACACAACCTCAACCTATACACTTACTTGTCACCACTGAAGGGACACCAGCGCACAGCCATCTACTGCCTGTCTGTCCACACTGCCACTCCGCCACCACTGCTGCCTCAAAGTTTGTGTCCACGCCAGGATAGATTTCAGCTTTTAAAAAAATGCAATGGTGTCCTTATTCGTTACCTCTTGAACTGATTCACAAGATGCATTTTTTACTGCATTAATCATTCACCTTGCGCCATTGCTCGTGTTGTGTTCCTATCTGGCGGACATGCAAACTCTATGAAAAATCCTCGTGGGGTGTACGTCATGGGATGCATCAGTGGTTCTTCACTATATGTCATATAATTTTGACTTTTAATTCTAATCCTCCTTCTCCTTTTTCTGTATCCCAATGTGTTCTTCATCTCCGGCTCTCCTCTCTGTGTCAGTCTCAAGCTTAGCTATTAAAAAAAAAAATTTGATTTATAATCTTATGTATAATACGTAATATAATTACGTATGTCATATACATTTCTGACAATTAATCTGAGTGACACTTAGCTGTTAATACGAATGTGAACGGAACCTTCCCGCTTATTGATACAAAATTAATGTGGCTTAATATCCGTACAGCTTTAGTTATGTCTGTCTGTGTGTGTGTGTGTGTGTGTGTGTGTGTGTGTGTGTGTGTGTGTGTGTGTGTGTGTGTGTGTGTGTGTGTGTGTGTGTGTGTGTGTGTGTGTGTGTGTGTGTGTGTGTGTGTGTGTGTGTGTGTGTGCTCGCAATGGGGTTGGGAGGAGTACAGGAGGGACAGAAGGTGACGGTGGCACTGGTGGTGGTGGTGGTGGTAGCGCTGATGACGTTGCGGTTGGTGGTGATGGTGGTGGTGGCGTTGATGGTAGTGGTGGCGTTGATGGCGCTGGTTGTGGTGTTGATAGTGGTGGTGGTGGCAGTGGTAATGGTGATGGTTGTGGTGGTAGTGGTGGTGGTGGTGGTGGTAGTAGTGGTGGTGGTGGTTGTGGTGGCGGCGGTGGTGGTGGCGGTGCAGGTGCGTTCTAGCAAGGTTGAGGGCAAGCGGCGCTATATATAACTCGGCCTTCTCTGGCGACCTTGCTCGTGATATTCTTTGGTGATAAAAAGGTTCCCGAGGCAGCAGCGGCAGCAGGACGTTTGCAGCACATTCCTCAAGGGCAGCTGTTGGTCCCTCTCACTGTCAACCTTACTTCTCTTTTCCTTCTCCTTCTCCTCCTCCTCCTCCTCCTCCTCCTTTTCCTCCTCCTCTCCTACTGCCTGTGGTGTTGTCTTCTCTTCCTCCTTCTCTCTCTCTCTCTCTCTCTCTCTCTCTCTCTCTCTCTCTCTCTCTCTCTCTCTCTCTCTCTCTCTCTCTGGTTTTTCACATTTTTTTATCAACATCTTCTTCTTCTTCTTCTTCTTCTTCTTCTTCTTCTTCTTCTTCTTCTTCTTCTTCTTCTTCTTCTTCTTCTTCTTCTTCTTCTTCTTCTTCTTCTTCTTCTTCTTCTTCTTCTTCTTCTTCTTCTTCTTCTTCTTCTTCTTCTTCTTCTTCTTCTTCTTCTTCTTCTTCTTCTTCTTCTCCTCCTCTTCAAAAAAAAAAACATACTGGCACATATGAGGTTCAACACAGTCAGCTTCTCCATCATCCATTTCGTCCGTGTGAGATAATTAGCTTTCTCTCTCTCTCTCTCTCTCTCTCTCTCTCTCTCTCTCTCTCTCTCTCTCTCTCTCTCTCTCTCTCTCTCTCTCTCTCTCTCTCTTTCTCCAGGTTCAGTGACTCGCATCCTAAACTATTTACACGGGAGGGTAAACACCAAGCCTTGGTCCCTGCCAGGTCGAGGTTTACTCATTGGTAGACAAGGCAGTTCTCTCTCTCTCTCTCTCTCTCTCTCTCTCTCTCTCTCTCTCTCTCTCTCTCTCTCTCTCTCTCTCTCTCTCTCTCTCTCTCTCTTCCCCCCATGTCTCCTGCTACCTGCCTCCCGCCTCCCTGCCGCCCGGTGCTCTCTGTCATCCCTCCCTCCGTGGCTCTTAAGGGTGACTTTAAAAAAATTCAAATCATATATCCAGGTGCTCGAGGACACATGAAGGGAATACTAGGAAAGGTGTTTTTATGTGGATAGAACATATAAACTTAAAACGCTTCGCACCAAGTGAAAGCGGAAACTTAATGCTATCTGACGTTGCTTATGATGTTTGAGTTTTTCTGAACTGCGTTAAATAAGAGCGGTATTAAACGTACCACATCCCCAGACCCCTACGCTGCTTCCAGAATTATGTTAACGCACACATCCACTCCATCACGAAGCTTCCTTCCCCTCCTGGACATGTGAGGCATTGGCCGTGTGCCGCAGAGAGTGATGTCTCTCTCAGGACGCAGTCAGTGACCTCAGTGGCGACTTCGAGTAGCAGCAAGTGTGGCCAAATCCAAGATCCAACCCAAGTGCCCTTCTTGACGGCGGGAAGGAAAAGCTTCACCCCATGCATGTATGTACATACTATATGTATGTGTGCGCGCACACATAACACACACACACACACACACACACACACACACACACACACACACACTATCGTCGAGTTGTCTCATTAGTGGCTGTTGACGGGATAGTGCAAGCCCTCTCCCTCTCCCTCTCCCTCTCTCTCTCTCTCTTACACACACACACACACACACACACACACACACACACACACACACACACACACACACACACACGCGCGCGCGCGCGCACATGACATAACATTAACATGCTGTTCTATTTCATCGAATATTTTCCTCCTGCACCTCAGGAAGGGAAGTTAAATTCAGATCATCATGTCAACTGACTAAATGTGATCAAAAGGACAGTTCCAGCACGTGAGAGGCCGGCAAGGTTTGGGAAGGCTGGAGGTGGGGGGATGGGAGGGGCCAAGGCGGGGTAATGCACGCACCACCCACCATCACCACCACCACCACCACCACCACCACCTCCCAGACGGCGCGGCTACTTGCATATTCGCCTCGCATCTCAGCGCCCCGCCTTCACATACAGAGGCACGTGACCCTGAGCTACGTAGGCTAACAAGGCACACCATCACCTAGATGCTACCCGAAAATTCGGGACGCCACGCAGGTCACCACACCACACTTCATTCACTACTGCCCTTGCACCTTCAATCTTTGCTCCGTCTTCCTCAAGCACAAGTACTAATCATCTGTTGTCTGAAGGAAGTAGCTAATGGCGGGAAGGCCTTAACGGTGGCAGAGGTGGCAGTCCGATAAAAGCAATGAATAAAGAGGCCATTGTTAAACTCTCTCTCTCTCTCTCTCTCTCTCTCTCTCTCTCTCTCTCTCTCTCTCTCTCTCTCTCTCTCTCTCCGAACCGTCAGGAAATAGAAACTCAGGTAATTCCTTTAACACGATCAGTAACGCGTGTCAATTTGCTGAGGAATGTTAATTTGTGCAATAAAGAATGAAACACATGTATCAGTTCCCTCTGCTTGACATCTAGAATTCTCTCAATGATAGGCCAGGCAGCGTACCCAGGCAGCGGTGTTTCATCAGAGTCCCCAGGAGATAGTACAGCGCCGACTACTGCCTGACTCACACACGGAGGATAAAGCAAATAAATATGTAGTACACACACTCAGACGTGCCCCACATTGAAGAAATAAACAACCTCACGAGATTAAGTATAAAAGATATCCACCGTGGCAAGGAAAAGTAAAGACAGCCACATAAATATATCAAAAGTGTGTGTGTGTGTGTGTGTGTGTGTGTGTGTGTGTGTGTGTGTGTGTGTGTGTGTGTGTGTGTGTGTGTGTGTGTGTGTGTGTGTGTGTGTGTGTGTGTGTGTGTGTGTGTGTGTGTGTGAGTGTAATCAACTCACTGTTCCTTGTCTTAATTTGTGTTTCAGAATTCACCAGCAAGATTTACCACAATAATGGAGATAAAATAAACGGGTGTGTATACTTAGCATAATTTTTTGGGTGAAAAGCACCCTGAGATCCGCGCCAGGCAGGAGGGTAAGCGTGGCGGGGCTAGGGAGGGGAAGGGAAGGGAGAAGAAGGGAAGGAAAGGGAACGGACCCAAAACAACACTCCTCAGTTTTAATATAATTCTGATACTACAGTCGTCGACCTCGTGTTTTCTTTACTACTGGGAACACAACTGATGTACTAGAACACGCTTATTTTACTTCATTTATTTTATTATTTTCATTTATTTATTTTTTGTTTTATTTTTTTTTATTTTTTTTCGATATACATATAAGATTTGTCGTGTATTTGTGCCTCTTGAGTGACGGTCCGTTGCTGCTAATCCTGCCCAAACCTGCACATTTCTCCCTATAGTGAATGTCGCTGCTTTCTCCTCCTGTCAACACTAGCTAGTCCATCCTCACCTCAACACCTCCCCACATCAAGTGCCTTACGTATTATTCTCTCTCTCTCTCTCTCTCTCTCTCTCTCTCTCTCTCTCTCTCTCTCTCTCTCTCTCTCTACCATTCTCACCTCTCTTCTCTCCTCTCTCTCTCTCTCTCTCTCTCTCTCTCTCTCTCTCTCTCTCTCTCTCTCTCTCTCTCTCTCTCTCTCTCTCTCTCTCTCTCTCTCTCTCTCTACCATTCTCACCTCTCTCTCTCTCTCTCCTCTCTCTCTCTCTCTCTCTCTCTCTCTCTCTCTCTCTCTCTCTCTCTCTCTCTCTCTCTACCATTCTCACCTCTCTCCTCTCCTCTCTCTCTCTCTCTCTCTCTCTCTCTCTCTCTCTCTCTCTCTCTCTCTCTCTCTCTCTCTCGGCCACCTTCCTCTTATCCTATATCAACAGCTACTACTTGTCCACTGCATAGATAGCCTGAAGAAAGTGAGCTGCTTAAAATGCACATCTTCATGGTCTCCTGCTGTTTTATGGAACTACTGTCTGCCACCGGGGCCTGTAACTCCTTGCCCATATCAAGGAGTTTGGCCTCCACTGGTGTGCGGGCCTTGCAGGTGTGTTTGGGAGGTAAGTGGAAAGTGGCAGGGGAAGTGGAGTGGTTCAGGAGGCGAATGTGTTCTTGGCGGGGGGATGGAACAGACTGATGGGATGTGAAAGACTTGAGTGTTTGGTTTGGTGGAAGGACAACTGAGGGGATACAGAAAGGACAAGGAAGTGTGAGTGAGTGAGTGAGTGAGTGAGTGCAGGTATGAGGTGTGAATGAGTAAGTTTGTTTGTATTTGACACTAACTGCTGATAGATGAATTTTATACTATACTTTTTTTTTTTTCAAAGGTCAATGTATGTTAAACGAATACTAAGTGAATGTCGTTGTCAATAATCATCTATCTATCTACCTGTCTATTTGTGTGTCTGTCTTTCTGCCTGCTTATCTACGTGTCTCTCTATCTGTCTGTCTGTCTGTCTGTCTCTGTCTGTTTATTTGTGTGTCTATTTATCTGTCTGTCTGCCTATCTATCAATCTATCTTTGCAAATGTCTGGTTATCTATCCATCATTCAGCCTATGAAACAAAGTGAGGAGTAAGAACAATACACAGCTTTAAGTGGTAGTAGTAGTAGTTATTAGTGACAAAGAAACAAAATGAGACATACAGAATGAAGACGAAAGCTATGTGAAGCAAGAAAGACAAAGAAAGACAAGAGCAAAACGTCCAGGAACTTGAAAAACCTGCCAAAGATTAAAAAAACAAAGACGGAAACACTAACAAGCCGACGCGTGGATAATTTCTACTAAGAAACCTAACCCTAACCTTATTTCATCACAGCCAAACGCAGCTCCACACCTTCATCACAGCACCACCACACTCCATAACCATTCCCTCTTTTGAAATCCGCAAAAAAATCTCCTTTCCTCTGAGTTGTTTGTTCATGTTAACGCTGGAGAGTAAAGAGAAACTGTGTACCCTGAAGGGGGCTGAGGCAGAGTCCC
>NC_087155.1:22595055-22605055 GCF_035594125.1 Scylla paramamosain | reverse complement strand
GATGGTGTTACCTCTAGTGTATCAGCTTGCTCTTCATTTATTTAATTTTTTTCCTCTCTTGTTCTCTTTTCCTTCCTCCTTCACGGTTTTGGCAACGTCACTGAGAACACTTACTTTTTGTTCTTCCATTACTTAGTACTCTTAACGTAAGAAGTACGTGCTAATATATATATATATATATATATATATATATATATATATATATATATATATATATATATAGAGAGAGAGAGAGAGAGAGAGAGAGAGAGAGAGAGAGAGAGAGAGAGAGAGAGAGAGAGAGAGAGAGAGAGAGAGAGAGAGAGAGAGAGAGAGAGAATATATATATATATATATATATATATATATATATATATATATATATATATATATATATATATATATATATATATATATATATATATATATATATACTCTCTCTCTCTCTCTCTCTCTCTCTCTCTCTCTCTCTCTCTCTCTCTCTCTCTCTCTCTCTCTCTCTCTCTCCCTAAATATTCATTAACATAACAAAACATTTCTCACGCTTCCCAGTGTGTCTACCCATTTATAAAGTTGTAATTACCAGTCAACGTATGTTTTGTATTCTCTATTCATATATCTAGTAATTTATTCCATTGCTTATCTAATTCTCATCCTTTCATTTCTTTTCCTCTCCACCCACCGACATCCACATGCCTTCTCTGCGTGTCACAGTATGTTATGGAAGACGAATTTGATGGGCATCTAATATATCTTGTTTATTATCATTACTTTTGCCCCTGGTTACTGTTTTCTCATGAATTATTATTATTATTATTATTATTATTATTATTATTATTATTATTATCATTATTATTATTATCATTATTATTATTATTATTATTATTACAATTACCATTACTATCGTTATTAATGTAGTAGCAGTAGTAGGAGTAGTACTAGTAGTAGTGGTAATAGTAGTAGTAGTAGTTGTAGTTGTTGTTGTTGTTGTTGCTGCTGCTGCTGCTGCTGCTGCTGCTGCTGCTGCTGCTGCTGCTGCTGCTACCGTTGTTTTTGTTGTTGTTTTTGTAGTAGTAGTAGTAGTAGTAGTAGTAGTAGTAGCAGAAGTAGTGGATGTTGTTGTTGTTGTTGTTGTTGTTGTTGCTGTTTATTTTATAATCATCACCGCCGGTCATCTTTATTATCTTTTTCATTGTTATTTATGCATTAAATTGAATTAATTTAATATATTGAACGAAAAAAAAACAGAAGATAGAAAATAACTACGCATATTTTCGTTATTATTATTATTATTATTATTATTATTATTATTATTATTATTATTATTATTATTATTATTATTATTATCATCACTTTATTATATATTACCCATTTCTTATATTTAATGTATATTTTCTTATGTCTTTATTTTCTATAAATTTTCCACCACTTGAGCTGAAATGACGCATCGAAGCCACAAATATAAATAAATGAAACATGTACAAGCAATAAAAATTAATATAAGCAATAAATATTCACGAATCTTCAGTGGAATTTTTTTTGAACATCAGTCCAATTTCGGTCAAATCAATGTTGAAGCACTATTTCAGATAAATCACAGGACACCAACAAAAACAAAACATGTAATAAAGGATGGAGATGTAACATAACTGCAAGCAAAGAACTTTATCCCCAAATGATACCTGCTAACCACTGAAACAAACTCCCATCTTCATTATTCAACTTTAAAAGATTTCCTACATGGTCAATATATTCAATACGCTTTTTTTACGATTAATTAAAAATGGATGGTCTTTACTCTCGGAAAGGTGGCGGTGGAGGACTGTGATGGAAGGGGAAAAAAATAACCAGCTAGAATGCAAGTAATCAGAGAGAAGAGACAAGAAAAACAGACAGACAGAAGCACAAGAGGGTATAAATCAAACACACACACACACACACACACACACACACACACACACACACACACACACACACAGACACAAACACACACACAGAGAGAGAGAGAGAGAGAGAGAGAGAGAGAGAGAGAGAGAGAGAGAGAGAGAGAGAGAGAGAGAGAGAGAGAGAGAGAGAGAGAGAGAGAGAGAGAGAGAGAGAGAGAGATAAACAGACAGACATGCGGAAAGATGAAGCACGCTGGAATGGAAAGTATCTTTAGAGATGGAAGAGAAAAAAACACCGGGATAAGATGAGATGAGGCACGGAGGGAACTCTGGGGCAAGGTGGAAGCAGGACAAAGGAGACAAAGAGGAAAAGAAAATATGAAAAGTAAACAGAATGAAAGCACAGGATGAGGAGGAGGTGTACGAGGAGGAGGGGGGAGAGGGAGGAGGAGGAGGAAGTCGGGAAGGCGAGTGAAGGCGGTGAAAGAAGAAGAAACCGACAAAGGAGGAGGAGGAGGTGGAGGAAGAAGAGGAGGAGGAAGAAGAGGAGAAGAAGAGGTAGACACAAACTGAGAAAGACTGGATAGCCGATGAGAGAAGAGGAGACTGGAACGAAGAAGATAGCAGCGGAGAAAATGAGAGAAAGACATTGGAATTTTCTCTCAAAAAGTTGGTTCACACTTCTCCACTTTTCCAGCGTCAGAAATACCTGGCGGAGTGACAAACAGAACGTGAAGGGATGAAGTCAGGTCGCTTGTATAAGAGGACTTCGTGGGAGCGCCTATAGGAACTGTAACTCGATGTTGGGCGGATATATATATATATATATATATATATATATATATATATATATATATATATATATATATATATATATATATATATATATATATATATATATATATATATATATATATATATATATATATATATATATATATATATATATATATATATATATATATATATATATATATATATATATATATATATATATATATATATATATATATATATATATATATATATATATATATATATATATATATATATATATATATATATATATATATATATATATATATATATATATATATATATATATATATATATATATATATATATATATATATATATATATATATATATATATATATATATATATATATATATATATATATATATATATATATATATATATATATATATATATATATATATATATATATATATATATATATATATATATATATATATATATATATATATATATATATATATATATATATATATATATATATATATATATATATATATATATATATATATATATATATATATATATATATATATATATATATATATATATATATATATATATATATATATATATATATATATATATATATATATATATATATATATATATATATATATATATATATATGATGACTGACTGACAGAGAGAGAGAGAGAGAGAGAGAGAGAGAGAGAGAGAGAGAGAGAGAGAGAGAGAGAGAGAGAGAGAGAGAGAGAGAGAGAGAGAGAGAGAGAGAGAGAGAGAGAGCATACATGACGTTCCTCTTCCTCCTCCTCCTCCTTAGCACCTTACACTCTTCTGTCCTCTCTTCACCACAACCTTGAACACGCCTGATTTGTTTATCCTTTCAGTTACCTTTCACTCAATGTCCACAATTTCATAATCAATCAATCACTTTATTTGTGATTCACACTGGAAGCTTAACACAAACCTTGCTGCGTCATGCCGATTTTATGTCCATGAGATTTTTTTTCCTTTTTACAGTCGTCCTCTTTTTTTTTTCCTCCTAAATCTCGGTTGCACCTGAACGATATCCTTTTCTCCTCATTTTCTTATAAAAAAATGTCTTGAAGAATATCATAAATAGTACACTTTGTCATATAACCTCAAGGCTTCCGGTCAATTACTTTTTTCCTCATTTTTTTTTCTTTTTACATTGTCTGCCGAGTGGTCAGCAGCAGCAGCAGCAGCAGCAGCAGCAGCAGCAGCAGCAGCATGAGACTGGTCCCTTTCGCGCCGGCCAACACCCCACGGCGCATCCCTACTTTTTTGTAATCTTCATTCATCCCCACCCTCTTCTGCCGGCTCTTGTTTGCCCCTCCTTTGGTCTTCCTACACCTCTGCTGCGCTCACCACTCTGCTCCAGTACCGCAGCGACTCCACCTCCCTGAGCGGATCCCTGCAGGTGCTCGGCCAAAATGGAGTTGATGCGAGGCTCCGACGCTGAGTCCTCACGTAGTCGCTCCATAAATCATGATCATTCCTTTGCCATTAGCAGCGACTCCGCCAACCTTGAGACCACCGCTCGCTCCGTCACCCCCATGGTTAGCAACAGCCGCCGCCGCCGCCGACCACATAGGCACGGCGGCGCCCTCCTCACCTCTACACCGACCCACCATCCACCGCCTTACCAAACCACCACCCATCTCTCACCACCCGCCGACACCCACCACCACATCAGCCCATCACCAAGCGCCACATCAACCCACCAACACTACCATCCACCGCTATACCATCCCCCATCCACACCCCAACCCCAACTCCACCGCCACATTCCTTGCTTCTTCACACTCGCAGACACGATCACCACCATTTTCACAATTCATGGTCAGCTTTCACCGGTATGCCGCTGCCTCTCCGATGCTGGAACATTCCCAGCCTCCAGCCTGCAGCAGCTTTCTGTCCAAAAATAGCTCGTAGGCGGTCAAGCTGCCTTTCAGAGTGGTAGGAGCAGCTTGATAAAAATAGCACACTGCATGGACAAGAAAATTGATACTCACGCACCTCCTATTTTGGAATCTACTCAGTGATTTTACCAAGAATTTGATGATAAGGTTTCAGGTGTTTATACTCGCTTCTGAGTGTTCCCTCCAGGGTGTGTTGTACCACCCAGTGATACACTCAGTCCTTCTTTGCCACGTTGTATTCCCCACTCCTTGCCTCGTCTACACCGCCGCCTTGTAAGCCTGTCTGACTCCCTCCCATCCCGTACCTCCTAACATGCCTGTACAGTACCTTTCCCCAAGCCTACACCGCCTCCCTGATTGCCAGTACAGCTGACTCCCTCCGCCACTCTACCAGCTTCCACCTTCCTCCTCCTCCTCCTCCTCCTCCTCGCTATAAACAATTACACAACACACTTTCTTCTTGCAACATGACGCGCGCGACCTTTACACGGTGTGCGTGTAAATATAAATAACTGGAAATTCCGAAGATCACCAATTTTTTCTCCTCTCCCCTTTCTGTTGTGGACATCAAACTTTCTTCACCAACACGGGAGGGGCGAGGCGGGATCGACGACCTGGGCACGAGAGGTTATTGTCGTCTTCCGGAAATCAGAAATATTGCGTTACAATCTCTCTCTCTCTCTCTCTCTCTCTCTCTCTCTCTCTCTCTCTCTCTCTCTCTCTCTCTCTCTCTCTCTCTCTCTCTCTCTCTCTCTGTGTGTGTGTGTGTGTGTGTGTGTGTGTGTGTGTGTTTGGGGGGGGGCGAAAGTGGATGGGTGGGTATAGCGCAATAATAAGAATGAATTTAAGTACGCTTTCTGGGAACGCACGTACAAGTATATAAGTATATAATATCGTACATACGCCGTCAAAAAATCTAAATAAAAAAAAGATGAATAACAGCAACACAGGAAATAAATAAACCATAAAGCAGTTTCATTTCCGAGAGAAAGAGAGAAAGGATAATTATTAAGTAAGTCTAAATGGCCAATAGCTCTACGCGGTGCCTCACAAAAGCCTGGAGAAAGACGCCACCTGTTGCTCGGCTGCAGGAGACGCCGCCAACCACACCGGAGGGAAAGGGGAGGGGAAGGGGAGATGATGGCCAGGCGAAGGAAAGAATGGGAAGTATAGGGAAGGGAGAGGAAGGGAGAGTAGAAGGCTGGGAGCAGAGGTGAGGAAGAAAAGTGCGTGTATGAAAAAAAATGAGGAAGGATGTATTGTAGGAAGGATGAAAGGGATGAAAGAGAAAATGAAGCGAAGGGTAAAGTTTGGGTGATTTAATAGTGTTGTGTTACTGAGATATTATTGCAACACACGATTATACATATCGGACACACACACACACACACACACTCAAAAGAAACAAAAACTGAAGATTTTTTTGTGCTGTGTAGGCTGAATCACAACAGTAAAAGCGGCAGACACAACAGCATAACAGCACAAGCCACAACAGCAGTAGTAGCAGTAACAGCACAAGCAGTAGCGGCAGTAGTAAAATGGTGATTATGATTATTGTTATTATTATTATTATTACTATTATTATTATTATTATTATTATTATTAGTAGTAGTAGTAGTAGTAGTAGTAGTAGTAGTAGTAGTAGTAGTATATCTTTGCTATTATTATTTGTAGTAGTAGTAGTAGTAGTAGTAGTAGTAGTAGTAGTAGTAATAGTAGTAGTAGTAATAGTAGCAGCAGCAGCAGCACTAGTCAGCAGTTCTACCATGTGTGTGTGTGTGTGTGTGTGTGTGTGTGTGTGTGTGTGTGTGTGTGTGTGTGTGTGTGTGTGTGTGTGTGTGTGTGTGTGTAAGTGTACGTACATGCGAGTACACATAAATAGAGAACACAGAAGCTATTGACGCTTATTATCATTGCTAGTTAATATTCTATAAATAATGTAATAAAATCCAGGAAAGCTAAAAAAAAAAAAAAAAAAGGAAAATTCGTGATTATAAGTTTAAATTTAGCACATGTGTACGTGTATCATCAACTTAATTCGTTAATTCACTTTTACACTCTTGTTAATTTATCACGTTCCTCATTTTCAATGGAAGGGACCTGGCGCCTCATGATGGAGGAGGAGGGCTGGAAAGACCCATGGCCAAGTTGGCAGGAGAAACGAGGCATGCAGGGCTGACTACAGGCTGGTCTTCACATATTGCTCACTGTCATTACGATTATTATGATCATTAGCAATAACAGCAGCAGCAGCAGCAGCAACAGCAGCTGCAGCAACAGCAGCAGCAGTGGCAGCAGAAACGCAAGCAGCAGCTGAGGCAGCAGCATCACACTGAAGTTGTTCTTGTTATTGTTTTGTTGTTTTCTTTTTCTTGCTGTTGTTGCTAGTAATGCCGCTGCTCCTATTATTATTACTATTGTTCTTATCATTATTATTATTGTTGTTGTTGTTGTTGTTGTTGTTGTTATTGTGATTACTTCTACTACTTGTAGTATACTATTACTACTACTACTACTTCTACTACTACTACTACAACCACAACTATTATTATTACTGCTACTACTGCTAGTACTAAAACCACTAGTAGTAGTAGTAGCAGCAGTAGTGGTAGTAGTAGTAGTAGCAGTAGTAGTAAGAGTAGCAGTAGTAGCAGTAGTAGTAACAGTAGCAGTAGCAGTAGCAGTAGCAGCAGCAGTGGCAGCAGCAGCAACAGCAGTCTCAGCATCACCACTACCAATAACAGAAGTAGTAGTGGTGGTGGTGATGGCAACATTATTATTGTTATTATTATTATTATTATTATTATTATTATTATTATTATTATTATTATTATTATTATTATTATTAATTATTATTATTATTACTATTATTGATACTACAATTATTTTCATCATCATCATCATCATTATCATCACCATTATTGTCATTATATTATTTTTTTAATAATATAACATAAACGTCAACACAACAACAACAACAACAATAACATCAACAACAACAACGATGACGACGACAAGGAGGACAATGAGAACAATAATATTATTACCATATTTGATTGCATTGCTATTATTTCTCCTGTTCCTCCTCCTCCCCCTCCTCCTCTTGCTGCTGCTGCTGCTACTACTACTACTACTACTACTACTACTACTACTACTACTACTACTACTACTACTACTACTACTACTACTACAACAACTACTACTACTACTACTACTACTATTGATGGTGATGATGATAACAATGATGGTGACAATAATAATAATAATAATAATAATAATAATAATAATAATAATAATAATAATAATAATAATAATAATAATAATAATAATAATAATAATAATAATAATAATAATAATAATAATAATAATAATAATAATAATAACAACAACAACAACAACAACAATAATAATAATAATAATAATAATAATAATAATAATAATAATGATAATATAGCAACAATCGGTGACTTCTTGACATTTGATTTGTGATGGTATTTTCATCTCCGCCTCACCCTCTCATCGAGGTGTTTGTCTGTCAGTGGTTGCTGCGCTTCTTGTCCTTCCTTTTTTTTTGCTTTTATTGCTTCATCATCATCACCATTACCATGATTGTTATCATTATCAACATCATGTTTCCTTATTCTTATCTCTTTTTTTTTACTTTCTTCTTTTCCTTTTCTTTTTCCTGCTCCTCTTCGTCTTCTTCCTTCTTCTCCCACTCCTCCTTCTCCTACTCCTATCATTTTCGTGTCAGTTATCAGCCTTGTAATTATTATCTGTCTCTGTCTGTCTCCGTCTGCCTGATCCTCCAATCTCTCTCTCTCTCTCTCTCTCTCTCTCTCTCTCTCTCTCTCTCTCTCTCTCTCTCTCTCTCTCTCTCTCTCTCAACCGTCAAAACTATTTCTTCCACGAATTACTCAGAAATGCAGAATCTCACGAAACTGGCAACCTGGTTTTCTTCCTCCCCAGTACACATCACCGCGACGCGTCTTTCAATCAGTCCCATGGAGAGGTTTTCAAATCAAGCACCACACCTCACCTCCGCTCGCCACATTCCAAAGGTGTTCAAGTTGAAGGTTAACTCCGAGTTCCTTGATTACCTCGCATCGTGTATAACCTGACATCTGATTCTATTCATCCTCCTCCTTCTCCTCCGTGAAAGAGCTGCGTTCAGAATTCACTGCTGATGTCATTTCCTACTATTTTCTTTAGCCTCGGGCGTGGGTGTGATGCAAACTCGCTTGAGTGGACGACACAAGGATGACGTGTGTGGAAGAGGGTTTGCATTGCGAGGCACTTTCCGCTAAAACTGCGCCACATTCTCACTCCCGTAGCGTTACCTTCTCATGTTTTCTGATTACTTTTGACTGCCGTCAGCCATCCATACCTTTATTTGGTATGGTCTGAGCAGCTACCATCACACACACACACACACAGACACACACACACACACACACACACACACACACACGCTTCCGTTGCTAAGCCTGCACTTCGTCCTTCATCCTTCGCGTCCAGCAAGGGACATAGAGGACTAAAAACGAGACGTGCCGCTGATAAAAGTATCTATCTGGTGATGAGGGTGACTGCGATGTGTTGCAATTCTGGGAGATGCACGCAAGGGTCTCGGTCCGCACTGAGTGCAAGTCGTGCTGGTCGACACGCCGCCACCTCCTGATCCTGTGTGCACCGTGCATGTGCAGCAGAGCGCGTGGCCCAACACCAGTTTCATAATATTTTCACTCCAGCACTCATAATGTTGTTCATTACTCTCACCTCAAATAGACGGGAGAGATAAGAATGACAGTGAGATGTGCACGTCGTAGTCCGAGGCAGGTGGTGACGTGGCCCTGACCAGACTGCCGGGCTGGCTGAGGTCACATCTCCTTCCTTGCACATAGGAGCCCGCCACATTTCAGGTAGAGAAAACATGGGCAGGTAGAAACGCCAGGTGGGCGAGAGGCAGGCAAACGGCGTCCTTCATGCCTGATCGCCGGCTGGCTGCTGCTGCTGCTGCTGCCATGTGACCGCCGTCTCGCATTGTCTGCTGCGCCCCTCACAGAGCCCCCGGCGCGGCGCAGGCGGCAGACACGCCCTGGTCACCAACCTTAGCGTGGTCAGCTGAGGGTGGCCAGGTGCTTGACCCTCCCTGCCCAGCCTTGAGACTGACTCACGTATACAATGGCCTGCGGGTTCTACTTGACGTTCTGCCTGACGTGCCACTACACTCGAGGCGAGCCGTGTGGCGGAGTGTGAAGAGAAACTTCTCGCTGCATATATAAGTAAGGAAAGGAAAATGTTCATACGTCCTTGAACATGAGTCTGCCAGCAAGCGCAAGCGCGCGCACACACACACACACACACACACACACACACACACACACACACACACACACACACACTAACAT
>NC_087155.1:22587555-22590055 GCF_035594125.1 Scylla paramamosain | reverse complement strand
ACAAACCATTAGGAGTACAGCAGAGAGGAGTGGTGATGACATCGGGTAGAGATGGAAGAGGAGGATGGTGTTGTTAGAAGAGGAGGAGAAAGAAGAGAAGAACTAGAGGAGGAGGAGGAGGAGGAGGAGGAGGAGGAGGAGGAGGAGGAGGAGGAGGAGGAGGAGGAGGAGGAGGAGGAAGCGGAAGAGGAAGCGGAAGAGGAGGAGGAGAATGAGGAGGAGAAGGAGGAGGAAGAGGAGGAGGAGGAGGAGGAGGAGGAGGAGGAGGAGGAGGAGGAGGAGGAGGAATAGGAATAGGAATAGGAATAGGAATAGGAATAGGAATAGGAAGAGGAAGAGGGAGAGGATGAGGAGGAGGCCAATCTCTTCACAGTATCAACACACACAAAAGTTCCCCCTTGAATAATGAGTAACAATTTTCTACGGTGCTTGGGCTGTGGCGGTGAGCGGGACGGGGCGGAGCCAGGCCAAGCGGGAAGGGGCAAAGCGAGGACCGGGGTCAGAGGATTGGGTGGAGGAAGAGCAAGGGGAGACGGGGAGATGGGAGGGAAACTGGGAAGGAGGGGAGGGGTCCGTCATTCAAGGGATCCGAAGGCAAGCTTGGTGTTCATGCTTGTTATCGTATCTGATCGTGTCATATTTAGGGATGCAAAGTTTTAATGAATGCAGTGTCAGCTTCTTCAGACTTCCTCCCCATGATGAATTAAAGAGCAGGTAGTTTGGAGGGAATATAATGAAGGAAGGACGAGGAAGACGAAAGCTGCTTGGATGCCTTCTCAGAGGACACTCGAAGCTGCCTGTGGGTGAGGAAGGAGTAGTGTGCCTCGTCTTGTACCTATCAATGACTTGATAAAGACATTCTTGAGTAGACAGATAGATAGATACATACATAGATAGGCAGGCAGATAAATAGACAAGTAGATAGAAAGATAGACAGACATATCTAGACGGACAAACAGACAGATCGATAGATCAATCGATCGAAAGATCGATAGTTAGATAAATAGATAGATGGATAGATAGAGATATAATGATTGATTGACGGATGGAGATAAATGGGTAGTTAGATACATACATACATACATACATACATACATACATACACACATACATACTATACATAAATATATGGATACATAAATAAAGGCTGATTACTTGATTAATTGATGAATTGACTTATCAAATGCCTGACTCTGATATACGGATATCTGGATAGATACGAAAATAAATTTCTTGACTGTAACTAATAACAAGATAATGTACGATTTGAAAAAAAAAAAATCTACAATGACGAAAACAGCTTATCTGTGGTTCAGTGCTAAAATAATAATAAAAAAAACAAAAAAAACATACATATTACCTTCACCTTTTCGTCCTTAGACCATAAGAACAATCTATTTATTACTTTATCATTAGTGAACGGCCATAATAGCGGCAAGCACCATAAATTATAACTAACCCTACGGGAACAAAACACACACACACACACACACACACACACACACACACCACACACACATCTCATATAACAAGCCTCCACCTTTCACTCTTCTCAACCACTGGCTGCTCTCCTCCTCGATATTCGCTTCCTAACCCTAACCTAACCTAACCTTTATTGTTCAGGATAGCTGAGGCAGGATGTGGGTTATGACAGATTAGGGATCAATATTTCTTACCTCACTCTTATCTGTTCGACTCTGAATGGGGATGATGTAACAAGAAGATGGCGAGAGAGGAAAACTTCATTCTCACCACTTTCACACTCTCCCTGTCTGTATTTATACAGAAATATGCTGCTACAGAATGAGGAAAAAGTGAGATATGCTGTGAATCCAACTTCATGCTTAACGGAACATTTTGGAAGTATAAATGTGAACCACTACTCTAAAAATTTTGAAATAAAGATTCACTTCCCCTCTAACAAAAAGACGTTCTCAATGTATTCTGTTTTCGTTTGCTTTTAATACCATGTATTAGGTATCAAACCATTTACTTTTCTGTAATAACATGCAGGATCTTGTAACTAAAGTACAGACGGTTATTCTAAATGTTGTCATACTGTCTGTGTGTATTGCTCAGCATCCTGCGACCTGGTAACTCCTTTATTACAGGACTTATTTCTTGTTAAAACGAGACAATTGCTGTGAATGGCATTACGGATAACTTTTATCTACAAGACAGAAATCTATGTCTCGTGTATGTCAATAACGCTAAAAAAAAAAAAAAAAAAAAATTATATATATATATATATATATATATATATATATATATATATATATATATATATATATATATATATATATATATATATATATATATATATGTTACAGTCAATACCTGAATCCAGACAATTTGTAAAGTGTAAAGTTATTTTTTCAGGCAATTTGTGAACTGCCTAACCTAACCTAACCTAACCTAACCTAACCTAACCTAACCTAACCTAACCTAACCTAACCAGGCAGTTCACAAATTGCCTGAAAAAATAAGTCACTTTACAAAT
>NC_087155.1:22580055-22585055 GCF_035594125.1 Scylla paramamosain | reverse complement strand
AAATTTACCACTTGAACTGTGACTAGCCTTCACAGTCCCTTTCACGAAAACAACTGTCGCCATGGTCATTATCATTCTCATCATTTCTTTCTTCTTTTTTTTTTTCATCATTGTCATTCTCATCATCATTACTGTCGTCATATTATACTGTGATGCGGAAATGATTACGTAAATACCTGATAATTTTCTCGCGCTGTAATTGTGAATTTTGCAAGTGAACAAAAAGTATTTATGACACGATAGCTTTTACAATCATGATAAATGAACCTTGTCGTGGTGTGTGTGTGTGTGTGTGTGTGTGTGTGTGTGTGTGTGTGTGTGTGTGTGTGTGTGTGTGTGTGTGTGTGTGTGTGTGTGTGTGTGTGTGTGTGTGTGTGTGTGTGTGTACCTGGCCTCAACTTATGAGGTGTGCGTGTCTGCCTGCACCAAACCTTACTTCGGAAAGTAATGGTGAGGTTCGCGTGTGTGTCGGATTGTGTGCACAAATGAGTCCGAGCATGCATTTGCTCGAGAGCTGGTGAATAGGTGTCTGTGCATGGTAGGGACGAAACTGTAGAGATATGATAAGAGGACGGACGGGACTTGGAGTGAACATGAGGGAGAGCTAACGAGTCGAGCGAGGCTGGCCTGGAAAGAAGTGTGTGTGAGATGGAAAGATAAATGAAGGATGGGGAGGAGATGATGTGAGAATAATGGATATGGATATAAATGATATTGGAAGTTCAGGGTACGTGCGAATGGGATAAAGAAATAGTGATGGCAGGATGGTCTAGAATGTGAGGTGTTAGCATTGCATATTAGGAAAGGATAAGAGATAATGTGCAATGTGCTTATAAAGAGAGTAAATAAGGAAGAGGCGTGCGTATCTTGATTTACAAAGTGTTAATCCTCCGGTGCTGTGTTTTATGTGCTTTTGTATCCGTCCATCTATTTCTCTCCCATAACCATTTTCTTCAGAGAGAGAGAGAGAGAGAGAGAGAGAGAGAGAGAGAGAGAGAGAGAGAGAGAGAGAGAGAGAGAGAGAGAGAGAGAGAGAGAGAGAGAGAGAGAGAGAGAGAGAGAGAGAGAGAGAGAGAGAGAGAGAGAGAGAGAGAGAGAGAGAGAGAGAGAGAGATGGGAAATAAACACACAGACAAGCACAAACACTGACGAAAAAACAGATACACAGGAAGACACACGATACCGATTAAATCTAAGGGAAACAACAGTCGTATTTCACTAGCGATAGCTGCACACTGGAGTACATTGAGGATGGTTATGGTCACGCCTGCCTTGTTAGGAGGAACACGGTTAAGAGGACAGAGCAGCGGAAAGGGTAAGTAAACCGATGGCAAGACAGTGCAGGGAAACTAAAGGATCCGTGGGGAAAACTGAGGATAAGAACAAGAGTAACAAGATGGAGCAACACTGCAATGAAAAAGGTTGAATAAAAGAGTATAAAGAATAACAGATATATACAATGTAAAAGTTCTGTTTTTATTCAGTTCCTGTCAGAAACATTTGATAAAAACAGAGAGCATAAAGTTTCAAGCTAAATTTTCTCCTCTCTTGCTAACTAATTCTTGCAGCAATAGAAATACGGACAAAGGTGAGGTGTTGTTAGGGATAATAAAAGTACAGTGTTATCTAAGCTTAATTATTTCGATGGCAGTAAACAACAACAGGATAACAAAGGCCACTATGAATTACTCCATGTTATGCACTGTGACGTGAACATTTTATGAAGCTATAATTGTATGCCGTGGCACAGTGAGACGTGACGTGCTTCCTTGGAGTAATTGCGCTGTAATCTTCCCGTTAAAAGAACTCCGAAAATATGTACACAACAAGACTCTGACGGAGCTGTGAGCTGAGCGTCTGGCGCGCGTCTCGACCCAAGCAGTAGTTGAGGCGGTGGGGACAGGCAAAAAGTTGTGTGCTTGGCTGGGGTAAACATCGTAAAAGACAAGGATTGTGATCCTTCCTCAGCAACCTACACATACCGTGTGTAGTGCGCGCGCGCGCGCGAGCGAGCGCGCGTGTATATGTGTATATGTGTGTGTGTGTGTGTGTGTGTGTGTGTGTGTGTGTGTGTGTGTGTGTGTGTGTGTGTGTGTGTGTGTGTGTGTGTGTGTGTGTGTGTGTGTGTGTGTGTGTGTGTGTGTGTGTGTGCGTTTTTAAGTGTAAAGGTGATTGTCTGTGTGTGTGAAGCGGGTATCAAGGCCACTGAACAAGTCGTCTCCATGACTACCATTGAACTCTTAAATAATAAATATCTTAGCTCTTGTCAGTGTTGCTCTCTCTCTCTCTCTCTCTCTCTCTCTCTCTCTCTCTCTCTCTCTCTCTCTCTCTCTCTCTCTCTCTCTCTCTCTCTCTCACTTTCCGTGTGTGTGTGTGTGTGTGTGTGTGTGTGTGTGTGTGTGTGTGTGTGTGTGTGTGTGTGTGTGTTTTATTCTCACGTACGCCTTGAAATTCAAAATTAGGAAACTAACAGATATTTTTATCCCTGCTTAACATACATACACAAAAGCGCGCGCACGCACACACACACTACTGGTGGAGGAGGAGGCGCCTTTACTTGGCCGCGTCTCACCGTTACTAATTAGCGGGTCGGCGAAACAACTGTTACGGATGTGCGTTTCTTTGATGTGTGGCTGATGACGCTTGTAACCCCATCTGTGGATTCTTTCCCTGATAAATGTTGCTGAAATACACGAGTGCATATGATTATCCACTACACACACAACACACACACACACACACACACACACATACACACACACACACACACACACACACTAATGTGCGTATACGCACGCATGTGCTGATGTATGTACACACACGCACGCACACACACACGAACCCAAGCACGCAGGAGCCCACACCCACGTTGATACATATACAGGCACGCATGCACGCACCCAGACAAACAGACACAGAGAGACAGACAAACACACACACACACACACACACACACACACACACACACACACACACACACACACACACACACACACACACACACACACACACATCCGTTTCAAGGATGACCTGATAGTGAGTAGAAAAAAAAAGTTTAATATATATAACAATAACTAGGTGAAAAATCTAAGGAAGATAAATTATTCTGTATATAAAAAGACGAAGAGAGAGGAGCCTTGGAGGAAGCACAACGTTTAACATTTACCGTTAATTACTGAGACGTCCATCCATAACATTAGTGCTGAAGGTTGCAAACACATAAAAACATTGTAGGGAATGAAATATAGTAAGTGATAACGTCTTTTATTTACCTGGTGACTGAGAGTGATAAGAATACATACAATACAATACAAGACTCCCAATATTCTCCATAGTTACTAATCTTTACACTGTCAATGGCAGTATGACACTTAGTACTTCGTTTTAATAACTATATATATACAATGTCAATGAACAAAATAAGGGTAAAATTCACTACAGGATTTGAACTCGTCAGTCTTTGCTGTCAGTGGTGTCTCTCTAAATTGTATTCTAAGCATTCACTACACTATTTTATTAAACTTGAGGAGAAAGAGCAACATGAAATCTAAGTCACGTCAAATGAAAGTGTAATCTTATCCAAGCTATACATCAAACGCAGACTATACAGTTCTTGAAGGTATACTCGTATATAACAGCACTTTCTTCTCTCACCAAATAACTTTCAGCTCGACGACTCACACGGTGTTAGGTAAGCGAAGACACGACATTTGTTGAATTGAAGAATATGAGACACATTCACCAACCCACGCCAGCATTCCGCAAAGCCACATCCTTGGACACCATGAAAAACTCAGTAACACAACAGAGTCTGAAAAGGTGTTGTGGAGGATTGTGCATGTAGAAGGAGTTTGTATGAATGAGGGTGTTGTAGCGAGAAAGAGGTTGTATAGTGTTGTATAAAAATGGAATATTGTAGAAAAGATGATGATGTAAGTGTGTTGTAGAGAGACGTGTGATGTAGGGAGGGACTTATATTGTAGGAGGATGAGATGCTGTAGGGAGAGGTGTTATAGAGGGAGGGATGTTGTAGGGAGAGGCGTGTTGTAGGAAAAGGTATATTATAGAAAGAGGTGTTATAGAGAGAGAGATATGTTATAGAAATAGAGGTGTGGTTCAGGGAGAGGTGTGCTGTAGAGAAATGTGTGTTTGGGGAGACGAACTCTGTAGTAACATAAGATGCTGTACAGAGAAGGATGGAAATGATTATCCCTATCCACTCTGCTTTCTGTAACGTGACAACAAGTTCACCCTTAAGCACACGGCAGGATGAACAAACAAGACATACGTACATACATACATTCCTTACACGCACAGAAGTTACTGAATGCGTGGCACCTTTGCATTACCTTCGTTCAGTGGCAGCAGAGTAACACAGGTGAGGCGCCATTCAACTCTTAGGGGTTAACGCGAACTATTCGGTGGTCGTTACGTTTTCTGTGGTGAACGGGACGAGTCTAGCGGCGGGGACAATAGTGAACTGGAAACCACCCCCGCGATTCCTCCGTTACTCCTGTTTGCGCTGCCAGATCTGCTTTCGGGACGGTGTATAGGGGCAGGGAGCAAAGTAATAGATATGAGGGAAGGATTCGAGTGAATACGAAGAACAAAAGAGAATGCAGTGAATAGGAAGAGGAGGGTGGCAGATATGCAATGCAGGGAGTTCTGGGAAAAAGGAATAAGAATAAACACGAGGCGAGGAACGTAGGAACGGAACGGAACTGCCTTCTTGGATTTAAAGTAAACGCGTACGAAAAATAAAGAAAATGTTAGAGTGAGGTTAAAAGGAGAACGAATAAAGCGAGAAGGAATGGGGTAAATAAAACGGACGAGAATAGAAAGGAACGCTAATGGATGTCAAGTGTGAGTGAGGAAGCACAATGGCATTCATTCCCAACTTACACACACACACACACACACACACACACACACACACACACACACACACACACACACACACACACACACACACACACACACACTCACACTCACACTCACAT
>NC_087155.1:22560055-22575055 GCF_035594125.1 Scylla paramamosain | reverse complement strand
TACTTTTCCTATACCCACTCTTTCTTTGCATCCTCCTGCTGCTCCTGGTTCAATCTCTGACCTGTTCTGCCCTAAGAGGTAACAGCCTTGCCGTCCGCCATCCTCCTCCCTTGACCCAGATCGCAGTGCGCAACGCCACATCCCCTTTAAAACTGATTGATTAGGCCTACCTACGTCAGACGCTCCTCCTCCTCCACCTCCTCGCGGTACATACATGCTCGCCACCGTACCCCGCTCCACAAAACACTTCCACGAACACACAGCTGCATAAAGCTCCTCGAAGGTAGACTGAGGGGAGCTTTCCAGGTAATGTGAGAGTCTGGATGCGAAGCGGAGCGGGACAGCATGAGGGTGAGGCAGGGAAGAGCTGGGCGGCGGCGAGCGGGATGGCTGGGGGGTGAATGAAGGCTGGGTGGAGGTCGGGGAGGGAGAGGAGCAATGAGGAGGTGGTGGTGGTGGAGGAGGAGGACGAGGAGGAGGGTGTCTGGGGTGCTCCTAGTGAGTGAGTCAACCCTCGTCTGGTCTGGCTAGCCGACGGGGAATCCACCTCTCACCTCTCACCTCTCTCTCTCTCTCTCTCTCTCTCTCTCTCTCTCTCTCTCTCTCTCTCTCTCTCTCTCTCTCTCTGTAGACCATTTATTTTTTACGAGCAAATCGATTCACCTCTCTCTCTCTCTCTCTCTCTCTCTCTCTCTCTCTCTCTCTCTCTCTCTCTCTCTCTCTCTCTCTCTCTCTCTCTCTCTCTGTGTGTGTGTGTGTGAGAGGGGGGAGACGAGTACACGCTCACATGCTCCTCGTGAGTCAAGCAATGATGACAAGGTGGCATTAAAAGTGTTGGCACGGCACTGATTGGTAACCTTCCTCCACACGGCACATTTGACCCCTTTGTGTATACAGCTGCCCAGAGAAAACACGTCACAAAACCTAATGAAACACTTACATGACTGACTACCTTAATTAATAGTACATTCAGATTTATGTATAAATCGAAGCGTGAAAGTTGATCTATTGAGCCTTAAGTGTAAAGATTAAGCTCTTCACACACATCACTCTCTCCGCAGTGTGTGTGGCGGCAATGCGACGGCGGCTCCTCCCCTCCAGGAGTCACGCTGAGTCCAGGCCGCAAGAAAACCGCAGGAAAATAACGAGCAAAAAAATTAGGAGTTTTACTTATGTTGAATCAAAATTAGCTGTTGAGGTGTGCAGGTAAATACATTGTTTTAATTGTATCTTAGTTCTTACTTCGTGGCGTCAGCACTCTTCATTTAGTCTTTATTGGTGACCTGAACTTTTGTCACTACAATAGCAGATATAGTACTAATGCTGTGCAAGACCGCACAGTGGTGAGGGAAGGGAGTCAAGTGGACCAGCTTCAGTGAGCAGCGTAGTGAAGTCACACTGTATGAACGCACAAATCTACATAAATATGAAAAAAAGTTGTACTGACATGTCTTGCCAGAATGACAGTTTCAACAAAATCTACGTTATCAATTTACGTGAAAAATACCGGCTCAAGCTCATTATTGACATGATATACAAAAACAACAACAAAAAAAAATACTACGTTTGATTTGCTCCCTGGCACCGCATGTGCCCAGATTTTAATCACATTTCATATTGGTTGCCAAAAACAGAGAACGATTGAACACACACACACACACACACACACACACACACACACACACACACACACACACACACACACACACACACACAGAGAGAGAGAGAGAGAGAGAGAGAGAGAGAGAGAGAGAGAGAGAGAGAGAGAGAGAGAGAGAGAGAGAGAGAGAGAGAGAGAGAGAGAGAGAGAGAGAGAGAGAGAGAGAGAGAGAGAGAGAGAGAGAGAGAGAGAGAGAGAGAGAGCAGGAAGGTGCATAGACAGACAGACAGACAGATAGAGACAGACAGACAGACAGACAGACAAGTGCTCTCAATTGAGCTTGAGGTCATCATATCTTCACTAATGAATTTTGGGTTCATCACGGAAAGGAGATGGGAAGAAAGTGGTGCCTGGCGGGAGTAATGAGAGGCAGCAGTCCCTTCCCTCCCTCAGGTAACACGTCCTGCGAGGGAAAGGTGCATGGATCACCCTTCCCTCTCCATGACGCACGTATCTCATGAACTAACGCTTTCTATTCAACGATATATATGTATACTACTATTGCCTTGTTTTAATGTGACTTCGGGAACTGAATGACGAGGAGTCTGAAGCATCTATCTCATGTTTCCCTTTTCCAGACTTCTGATTTTCGATGATTTGTTCTTGTTTGTAAAGAAGCAGCAGCAGAGGGCATGTTAGGACTTTTGTTAGTGATTCTCTCTCTCTCTCTCTCTCTCTCTCTCTCTCTCTCTCTCTCTCTCTCTCTCTCTCTCTCTCTCTCTCTCTCTCTCTCTCTCTCTCTCTCTCTCTCTCTCTGTTCAGTGCCTGCGTGCCTCCCTAATTACCCTTTCCCTGTTACTGATAGAGTGGTCCAAGACGATATTACAGAACTAAAAACAGCACGAGTTAAAAGGCTGGAAGTACATGACAACTCCTTTACTTGGCGTCACTGTGGTTTTTCGATACTACATTGTAAAATAATATCAAAAAATTGTATTCAGTTCGGGGACAACATATAGAAAAAAAAAAAAAGTAAGCTGTTTTTTCCCCAAGTTGTAACAACTAAATGTTACTCTCCCTATGTCTTACTACAAAGAAAATGAAGGACATCGCACATACTAACGGCCCAACGTTTCCCAATACCTCGCCATCAATCCCCACCTCTATGTGCTACGTGGACACAGTCTAAGGTTTCCTTACGCACTGTTTCATTTTAGTGCACGACTTTTTCGTAAAACCGCGCTTGACATCCGTTTTCATTTAGGTGCGAATCCCATAACACGAAATTTCATCCCTAAATGTCTCAAACTCCCTCTAGTAATGCATTTTAGGAGTAATTTTTCCTGTGAATGGATCTTCTTTTGACATTGATATCAACATCAAGTTACAACAGGTTAGCTAAGATCCTCTACGTACAATTTTTTTTTTTTTTTTTCACTGAGAGGAGAAGAAAGAGACTATGAAAAAAGTAACAAACGAGAGGAGTTAATTGTCTAGAAGAGATTGATAAGGCAGACAGACAGTTACAAGTACTTGGGGAGCTTAATCTCAAGTGATGGAAAGCGGTTAAAAAAAAAAGAAAATGAAAAGACAAACAGCAAAACTAGTTTTTTGAGGAAATGTAAATTTCAAGAATACAGGTACGAATACGGATGTCGAGATGTTTTGTTTGTTCACCTTTGATGTACAGATGCGAGATGTAAACAATAAACCACGATGAGAGGAAAAGAATAGTCTGTAGAGATGTGGTTCTTATGAAGGACTCCTTCGAGTTACAAATGAAGAAGTATTTAGAGGAGCGGTAATAAAAAAAAAAGAAGCATTACAGAATGCATCAGGAAACAGCTGAGATTTGTGAGCCATGTCATTAGAGAAACAAGAACCTGAGAATGACTGTCTTGAGAAGAACGGAGGAAGTGCAACAAGTAAAACAATAAATAAGGCTCATAAACTATTTACAAAATGAAATCCAAAGACGAGAGGCAGTGACGAACCTGATAAAGATAGCGTGGGAAAAATATTGAGAGACGCTCCATGGTCACCGACGTCATACGACTGACACTGGTAAGACAAGATAAACATGTCCTGTGATAAAAGTAACTGAGAACCAAAACAGTAGCCAACAGAACTGACCACGAAAGTAATGAAAGGACCACAAACAATGAACCTTAATTTAATCTAATATTCACCTCCATCTCCTCAAATAAAGATCCCTTCCTCCAGGCTAAAGGTTACGGAGGGCTATGACAATCGCGTTAATACAGTGTACCCTACCAAAGTTTTCCCAGGTACACATTTATCGACCAAATCGCGAGGGGGATGAACAGCTGGTGGTCGGCTGTGCACCGCCTACCTTGGTCTAGACTCGAAGCAAGGCACGTAGATTAGAAGGCAGGCGTATTAATCACTACCTAACGGGGACGATAATGTGTATACAAGGAAAATAAATGGGACAGTAGCTGTGGGTATGGTGATAATAGAAGTACCGCAACTCCTTCTCCTCCCTTTCCTTCTCTCCTCCTCCTCCTCCTCCTCCACCTACTACTACTACTACTACTACTATCACCACCACCACCACTACTACTACTACTACTACTATTACAATTATTACTGCTATTACTACTACGTCAACTATTATTACTCTACTACTACTACTACTACTACTACTACTACTACTACTACTACTACTACTACTACTACTACTGCTGCTGCTGCTGCTGCTGCTGCTATAGCTATTAATAAACATCAAGAAGAACAACAAATTAACTAACAAACGAACAAAACGCAGTAGATGAAGACAAGGAAAAAACGTCATGTATAAAAAAAAATGACGTGGTGAGGTTAGACATTAGGGGAAAAATATACAGGAAATGAGAAAAAGAAAAAAAACAAGGGAGAGATGAGGATAAGACAGGCAATGGTGAGGGTAGTAGAAGTAGTAATGGTAGAGGAGGTAGGCTGCTTGGAAGGGACGTGGAGAGACGGTGGTGGAGTATATGGATGGTAGTTTGCAGGTGGTAATGGTGGAAGCACCAACGAAGTAATAAAGAATTGATGAAGAGTGATGGAGATGTTGGTGGAAAGAGTTAATGGAGGTGTGTGGGCAGTGGAGATGGGGTTAAAATTAGGAAAGAGATAGCAGGAGGACCATGTGGAGTGTGTGGGTGGAAGATTGTCGGGGGGAAGGAGGAATTAGTTGAGAGAATTAGCGAGAGTGGAGATGGAAGCAGTGGTGGAGGCGGAAGAATTCAGAAAAGAAAGAGGGAGAGGGGGGGCAAGTGGAGTGTGTGGGTGGTGGAGGAGGCTAGTGGAGAGTCATAATTCTGGGTCCAATGTCACCTGCAGGCCGGGATATAAAGTGAGTCTCGGGATGGGCGAGCCTCTGCCTGCCTTTGACATTTGGTGCCTTCAAGCAACACTTCCTCACTTGGCTAAGTTGTACACATTTCTTTCCAAGGCGACGCGTATTTTTTCCCTTAAGTGGGTCAGTCTGAGGAGGGTCCCCGCTTCCCTCGCTATATTTTTTATCGGAATAGTATGGGTGAGATGGATGGGCTGTTATCATGATGATGGTGGTGGTGGTGGTGTGGTGTGGTGTGGTGTGGTGTGGTGTGTGGTGGTGGTGGTGGTGTGTGTGTGTGTGTGTGTGTGTGTGTGTGTGTGTGTGTGTGTGTGTGTGTGTGTGTGTGTGTGTGTGTGTGTGTGTGTGTGTGTGTGTGTGTGTGTGTGTGTGTAGCCAGGTGTAGTATACTGGCGGAAGGTGATGGTAATGAGATGGAGTGAGAAAGTGGTGGCACGAGAAATGATAAAATTTATGGTAGGGACTGGTGGTGATGACTGAAATGGTGGTGGTGGTGGTAGTATAACTGTGGTGTAGCTGTGGCAGTGGTGTGGCGGCTGGCGCGCCTACAACATTTGTTACTCGAGTTATGTTGACATAAATTTTTACCCGAGCACAACACTTTTTTCCCTGCGGGCTCAGCTAGACACAAGACAAACTTTGCCAATACATCACCGCCGTGTTTTATTGCGACAAAATGACGCAACAGCAGTTTGTCGCCGCGGCCTGCAGCGGCAGCAGCGACGAAAAATGCAGCCACGCAGTTTTGCCACGCCATGGATATATCGTTCAGCTGGTTATGTCGCCCTGGTGTAGGGAACCATCTGATGTGTGTGTGTGTGTGTGTGTGTGTGTGTGTGTGTGTGTGTGTGTGTGTGTGTGTGTGTGTGTGTGTGTGTGTGTGTGTGTGTGTGTGTGTGTGTGTGTGTGTGAATAGAGGTGAACGTCCGTTTGAATATGGTATACATTTTAAGTAAAAAAAAAAAAAAAGCTTTTCGCCGCTTTCCGTGTCTAGATTCAGTGTACACATACATTCCTAGTTTTATTCAAAAGTCCCGCCGGTAATACCTCTTCGCACGCTCTGACTTTACAGTATCGCAGTGTCTATTGTAATTTGCATTCCTGTGTGTATTCACCAGGGACGTCTGCATGCACGTGTGTCAGGGGCCAGCACGCCAGACAACACGCCCACGACACAGGGAATGTTACCGCCGCGGGTCATGGCTGAAGGGCGGTGAGGGGGTTGGGGGGCGCACTGAGGGGAGGTGCCACCAGGACAGAGCCAGACACAAGACTTATGAAATTATTCCCTTCTTTATATTGCTTGTTTGCTTTTATTTTTATTCATAGTCACTTATATATAACTTTTAATTAATTGTTCATTGAAAAGTTACACAAAAAGAGATGTATACATAGAATAAACTAATTAATGGAAGCGAAACAATTCAAATACATGCAATCAACAATACCAGCATCCTTACCAAACTAATTTCCTTGATCAGAGTTTATATTTTTACTTTCCATCACTATATATATATATATATATATATATATATATATATATATATATATATATATATATATATATATATATATATATATATATATATATATATTTTTTTTTTTTTTTTTTTCGTTGAAGACGTGTATGAAAAAAACAATATCAGTGATCCTGCCCCGATCTTCTGCTGCTCTCCTCTGCGCTACTAACAAATCCTGCCACCTGAAACCTTCAACAGGGGTACTCAAAAGTGTTTCATGCTGAGTACAGGGTACGAGAAAGATTTAGGAGTTATAGTTAGCTCTGAACTCCGTCTAGGGAAACAATGCATAGAAGCCAGAAACAAGGCAAATAGGGTACTAGGATTCATTTTTAGGAGTGTTAAAAGTAGAAGGCCGGAAGTAATATTAAAGTTATACTTGGCGCTGGTCAGACCTCATCTAGACTACGCGGTGCAATTCTGGTCCCCACATTACAGGAAAGATATAGGTCTATTAGAATCAGTACAGAGGAGAATGACTAAAAGGATACAGGGGATGAGCAGTATTCCATACGAGGCGAGGTTGAAGCTGTTAAATTTACATTCTTTAGAGAGACGTAGGTTAAGAGGGGACCTGATAGAAGTCTTTAAGTGGTATAAGGGTTATAACAAGGGAGATGTAAACAAAATTCTTACGATCAGCAACCAGGGTAGAACAAGAAATAACGGGTTCAAGCTTGAAAAATTTAGGTTTAGGAAGGAGATAGGAAAAAATTGGTTCTCAAATAGAGTGGTAGATGAGTGGAACGGACTTAGTAATCATGTAGTTAGTACTAGGACACTAGAGAGCTTTAAGAGAAGATTAGACAAGTTTATGGATGGGGATAGCAGATGGAAATAGGTAGGTGTGTTTCATACAGGGACTGCCACGTGTAAGCCTGGTCGCTTCTTGCAGCTTCCCTTATTTCTTATGTTCTTATGTTTTTATGTACAGTTTCTCTCTTGAAGGACGCCGCTTGCAATATACAACACTTTGTTCGCACTTTGAATAATATAATACACACACACACACACACAGAGAGAGAGAGAGAGAGAGAGAGAGAGAGAGAGAGAGAGAGAGAGAGAGAGAGAGAGAGAGAGAGAGAGAGAGAGAGAGAGAGAGAGAGAGAGAGAGAGAGAGAGAGAGAGAGAGAGAGAGAGAGAGAGAGAGAGAGAGAGAGAGAGAGAGAGACGGAGACTGACAGACAAACACAGACAGATAGACCCACGAACATACTGGCAGACAAATAAACTGACGGACAAACAAAAAGACGAACTAAATGAGAGACATAACATAACATAACATAACATAACATAACAGACAGGCAGGCAGGCAGGCAGGCAGGCAGGCAGGCAGGCAGGCAGGCAGGCAGGCAGGCAGGCAGACAAACAAACAAAGAGTCAGAAGCAAACCATACAGTTTTCCAAGGGCAAGCCTGTCACCACGTAACACGATGCGGTGAAGAACAAAAAGAAAGATAAAACTTGAAAGGCCAATGAACAATGACAACGCTGAATAATTTTATAGGTGCACAATTTTATTTTATTTTTTATTTTTTTGTACTTTTGTGTAAGTAGTAACGATTAACTGGTAAGAAAACACGTAACGCTTTAAACTTTCGGTAAAAGAAAAAAAAAAAACGAGTAAGCCTTTCCTCTCGCGCCGCAGTTTTGCCACCGTCGTCTTTCTGTTCGCCAAGCTCAAAGTGACCTACTGAGGCGAGATAATACCTTAAGCCTGGGATGTATTTCCTTTCTGAGACTTAATGCTTTACAGGAAAATTGGACAAAACTCTTTGTTTTCTTATTTCGCGTCATTACTTCTGAAAATTTTTGTCCTAACTCAGTAATGCCAACGAATTACTGCTCTTCTTTTCACAGTATTTTGTAGATAGTCGAATTGATCGCGTGGAATCTCTCTGCCACAGCCATCGACGATTTCATTTCAATATGTCAATTTAAAAATTGCGAGAGTGTGACAGTCTTATGAAATGTGAAACTGCAAAAGGTGACACTAATTACAAAGTATTTATGAATGACTCTTTCCCAGATACCTTAACTGAAATTATGATGTACAGAATAACAAATTCCTCTTGTTACACACACACACACACACACACACACACACACACACACACACACACACACACACACACACACACACACACACACACACACACCAAAATAAATAAAATACCCTCCCAAGAAAAATTCCACCCAGCAGCCTTGGGGTTTTTCCCTGCCTGAAGAACACTTGTTGTTTTTAGGAAATACGGGATAGAAGAAATGGCTGGCTGGCACTACGTTCGAGTTTATACAGCGTAAAGTCAATTCCTTTACGGTCTGGTCTGGTTAAAATGGTATTAGCTCAAGCCAGGCAGAGTCGTTTGGGCCCGGCCAGGTAAGAAGGGTCAAAGCAGGTTAAGTCCGGGGAGTAAAAAGACTTGGGGAGAGTCAGGTGGAGCCAAATAGAGGCAAGAGCCAAACACATGACCTCCGTAAATCTTCCTCGTAAAGGTCAGGTGAGGGCGAGGCTCCCTGGCTGTGTGACCGGAAGGGGGTGCGTTTTCCTCTGTTCGTCACGCCCACATAGGGACATAAGCACACGAACACTACAAGGACTCGCACTACGGCAACACTTCCACGTACAAGCACGTACATTTAGTGTCCTTTGTGGGGTGGGAGAATATTATCGTGTTACAACAGGAAGACTCTTGCCTGGCTGCTGCATTTTCCTTGTAGTGCAATTAGAGAAATAAATGACTATCTTTCCGTCTTATGTTCTTCATGTTCCTAGAGTTAGTTCGTATTTGAATAACTTAATTAATTACAGCTTTAACGTGCCTGAGCGTGTTTACTTTTCATCGAACATGTTTACGAGTCTCTTTGATATTTACACGGTGCTTGTGTAAGACCTGCACCTGTGTTGTTGTTTTGCGTGTGTGTGTGTGTGTGTGTGTGTGTGTGTGTGTGTGTGTGTGTGTGTGTGTGTGTGTGTGTGTGTGTGTGTGTGTGTGTGTGTGTGTGTGTGTGTGTGTGTGTGTGTGTGTGTGTGTGTGTGTGTGTGTGTGTGTGTGTGTGTGTGTGTGTGTGTGTGTGTGTTCTCACTACCGTTTTATGTTTTCTTGTAAGTCTAAAAACTTTTATTTTTTATGTGTGTGTTGAATCAATTACTTAGCGTAAAGATAAGCCAAGTTGGTCTTTCTTTTGTCGTTCTGTGTGTAAGAGTGCCTGCTTATGTATGTGTGTGGTGAGAAAGAGAGAAAGAGAAAACCAGATATCTGTCTCTGGAGTTGCAAAAACACTCCAGGAAAGCTATGTAGGATTAAAGCGAGGAAAGCATGTTCTCTGTGACCGAATGTCCCGTTACCACGAGGGAAAACCTTTAGACACAAAAAATATAAATCACGTTACTGTGTTGTTTAATCCGACCTCAACGTTTCCGTCTATAGGTGTATCATAAGAATCTTCAATGAGCGACTGACAGTTCTGCTCATTTTATTTATTCCCGCTACTCACTGTTTTGTATTTTTTTTTTTAAACATTTGTTCCTTTAAGCCGTGTACTGTACCCTTGCCGAGACTGAAGTGTTTAAAGCCTCTGACAGCAGTCCCTAGTCTGGTCAGTTTCAGTGCGTCAGTGCCGAGTATTAATCCAAAGCTGGCTCTCGAATTTATGTTCGCATCGTGAACCTTTCCTAAACTCAGAATTTTTCTCGTCCGAGAAATCATTTTATCTGTACTGTGTATCTAACCTAACTCATATTTCTAGTACAACATTCTCTCCATATTTCGGACTCCCCAGTCAGAAGTTTTCTGAGAATCAAATATTTTAGTATTTTCTATCAAACTTTCTTTTTCCAATCGGCTCTTACAATAATAAGCATCTTTCTGGGCATAACTTATTATTTCGCACTAGTGCAGCATTTGGACCCAACGGACTGAAGTGTTTCTGAAATCATTCTTTTGGTAATTGAAAAGATCTGACAATGCACTATTTTTATTTCCCTTGACAAAGATACAGCCGCCGCTTCCTCCCATCCCTTTCAACCCAGCAGTGTGAGGACATGGACGTTTCTGGCATGGAGATTACTATATTACCATACAGTTCCCCCGACTTTTCTTGCTCTCGGCTCATCAAAAACATGGTCCTCTGTAAAAGCAAGTTCCTATAATTCATATCATTCACATTTTTACCAAAATTATACCAAATCTATTGCAAGCTTTGACGGAATCTTTATATAAAACGATCATGAAATTTCAAAATATTAACGATCATATCATCTCCACCCACAACAGTCCATCAGAAATTTCTTCCTTGCCTTGCTTCTCTTATTTGATTCACACAACACCTCTGCCTCTAAAATTCAACTGTTCAATCGTACGTTCGCTAAAATTCATCTATTTTCCCACGCAGTATTTACCATTAAAATCAAAGATTATTTCTCTCATGTACCGAGTCAAGTCAGCACAATAATCCTCACTTAGTTTATTTTGAAAATACGATTACGCGCACAATGCCAAATACCCTCGCCCCTCCAGCCACTCCACTAAAAAGCCACGAACAGTTTGCTTCTCCTTCTTCCTACGACTTTGACTTTTTCAAGAGGTGAACACAGTCACATCGAGAACTAAACAAATTTTTCGAGCCCTCGTACCCACACATACTTACCCACCCACCAGCACACACACACACACACACACACACACACACACACACACACAGAAAAAAATAAATAAAATCACAACTTAGAAAATTGTCACCAGATAGTCAAGCAAATTTTTACTTAATCAACAGGTCCAGACGATCAATTAGAGAGAGAGAGAGAGAGAGAGAGAGAGAGAGAGAGAGAGAGAGAGAGAGAGAGAGAGAGAGAGAGAGAGAGAGAGAGAGAGAGAGAGAGAGAGAGAGACCCTAACATGGAGGAGCAGAGCCTCCTTCCCCCACCACAACCAAGGCCTTTCCTCTCCCACTAGCACACGGCCACAACGCAGCGCACTGTGTGGTGGTCGCGGCCTCCTGTAGGGGAAAGTACTGAGCACCAGAACTGGAGTCTGTGTTCATCTTTTAGCGCTGTGCGACAAGGCAGAGAGAGAGGCGATAAAACTGTATAAAAATAGAAAAAAGAAAGACAAAATAATCTGACAAGCAGGAAAATACTGAAGTTTATCAGTTTTTCAACTCATCTCTCTCTCTCTCTCTCTCTCTCTCTCTCTCTCTCTCTCTCTCTCTCTCTCTCTCTCTCTCTCTCTCTCTCTCTCTCTCTCTTTGGAAGAGGAATGAGAACACGTAAACATTAACCTCCCTCAATTCAGTCTTCATTGTCTAGAGGAAGAAAAAGAAAATTCCTTCCCCAGCAGGCGACTTGCACGCCCACCCCTCGCCTCCCTCCCCCTGACATCCCAGCTCCCCTCGACCCCTGCCCGCCCCATGACCCGCACCAACACACACCGGCCCGATCACCATGCAACTTCAAGTTATTAATACCTAAGTACAAGGAAAAACTATTAACTTACGAGTCAGATACTGTTATTAATTTTCATGAAATTACTATTCCTTAGGCAGGGCAAGAATAATAATTTTCAATTAGAGAAGAATTATTTCACCATTTTTCATTGCAATTTTGCCGGCTTTATCTGGATTTATGGGGAGGGATATTGTGTGTGTGTGTGTGTGTGTGTGTGTGTGTGTGTGTGTGTGTGTGTGTGTGTGTGTGTGTGTGTGTGTGTGTGTGTGTGTGTGTGTGTGTGTGTGTGTGTGTGTGTGTGTGTGTGTGTGTGTGTGTGTGTGTGTGTGTGTGTGTGCACTCGCGCGCGCGCGCCGCGGCCATCTGAATGACTTGTATAACCCCCACACGACACCATTCTCACCGCTCCTCTGAAATAAAAGCGCCAACAAATTTGGTTTCCTCAATGAGACCAGACACTCAATCCAACGAGTCTCCTCACATACTCGGCAAGCTTCCCTTCTCTTTCTTTTACTCTTTTTTTTTTTTTTTATCATTTCCCCACCTGAAAGTCTTCTTGGCGAGGTGGTGACTGAAGCTCTGCTCCCTACCTCCCCCTCTCACTCATCTTCGAAACTACGTCTGAAGTGGCCCAGCTGGAGAGAGAGAGAGAGAGAGAGAGAGAGAGAGAGAGAGAGAGAGAGAGAGAGAGAGAGAGAGAGAGAGAGAGAGAGAGAGAGAGAAAGGGGACTCATGAGCGGGAATGCAGAGAGTGAAAGAGAAAGAGGAAGTATTGGGAAGAGAAGGAGTATGTAAGAATGTACGCCCGTTGGACTGTAATAGTGTCAGGAGAGAAGGTGTAACAATAAAGAAAATGAAAAAAAATGTAAAGTAAGGCGAAATGTGAAAAAGAGGGCTGCTTACAATATAAAGGGAAGAAAGGAAACAAAAAAAGAGGAGGAATATCTTAAGGAGAGAAAAAAAAATATGAGGAGAGGGGTGAGAACAGGAAAAAGCAAAAATATGAAAGAATATGTGGCAAACGGAGGAAAAGGAGAAGGGGGAGGAGAGGAAAAGAGATAGAAGAAGAAGGTTAAGGAGAGAAGAGCAGAAGAAAACTATGAGAGAGAGAGAGAGAGAGAGAGAGAGAGAGAGAGAGAGAGAGAGAGAGAGAGAGAGAGAGAGAGAGAGAGAGAGTGCAGAAAGCAAGGAAGTAAATGAGTGGAAAGATAGAGAGGAGGAAATATATATACATACATATATATATATATATATATATATATATATATATATATATATATATATATATATATATATATATATATATATATATATATATATATATATATATATAATAGGCGGAAGGAAAAGAATGGGAAGAATGAGAGAAAGGAAAAGGATGAACGGAGGAAGGGAAGTGACGGGAGAAGGGAAGGGTGAGAAATTAATGGAAGAGAGGGGAGGGGGGTGTAGGCACGGGGCGAGGCAAAGCTGGGCGGGTGTGGCTGTCAACACGGGCACCTCTGGTTTATACTCCCCCACCTCTGCCTGCTACTGACAGTTGTGTGTGTGTGTGTGTGTGTGTGTGTGTGTGTGTGTGTGTGTGTGTGTGTGTGTGTGTGTGTGTGTGTGTGTGTGTGTGTGTGTGTGTGTGTGTGTGTGTGTGTGTGTGTGTGTGTGTGTGTGTGTGTGTGTGTGTGTGTGTGTGTGTGTGTGTGTGAACAGTACCTACACATATGCACACTAAGGGAGTACAGCTGGTAAGTACTTTTAATACTTGTTGACAGTCTGCTAATGCGTTTTGCGGACTTTCGTAATTACAATTGACCAGCAAACCTACAATAATAACGCCACACACACACACACACACACACACACACACACACACAAAGAGAGGAGGGACAAGGCCGGGGATACAAGAATAAAGCGATGATCTAACACCACATGAGTGAAGGCTGTCACGTGCGTCACTGCGTTGATTATTAAACAAACACATGGCCATCTATTTCCTGATTGGTGCCATTCCCTTCCTCCTTCCCTCCTTCCTTCTTCCCCCATCCCATTTATACCCCAACGGCATACTTTATACGGCGCCTCAGTACTTCCCTAGACCCGGCCAACATACACTTTGTAGACACACACACACACACACACACACACACACACACACACACACACACACACACACACTGCTTAATGTCTTTATATCAAAGTCCATCAGTAAGTACCAAAATATATAAGGGTACGTATTATAAATGACGCCAAAAGTAAATATATACGACGTAATATGCCAGGAAAAGGGCCATTTAATCACGAGTTTGAATTTGCTCTCTCTCTCTCTCTCTCTCTCTCTCTCTCTCTCTCTCTCTCTCTCTCTCTCTCTCTCTGCAATCAAAGCCTAGCCAATAATCAACTCCGCACACCTACCTTCCTTCAGCCACATCGAGGTACACAGAAGAAACCCAAGTACTCGGCTGTCTTTCGCCTGTCTACAGAGAACAAGCGAGGCCAGAGTTCGAAAGCTACGGAATCCTCACACAGTGCTAGAGAAACGTGTTTATTCGCGAGCACTTCACAAAAAAAAAAATCTAACAATTAGGCATCCAGTGTCATGGCGTCGGAAATGGTTCTTGCAACTATTGTGTTCCAAACATTAGCCAACCAGGCAGAAATAGAAGTTCTGAAAAAAAATAAAATAAAAAAGATTACAACAGTATGGGCGCAAAACTGAGAATTTGGAATTGTAATAAACTGAGGATTACAACCATTCTACCGCTTGTAAACAACACTGACTGTGTGCCAGTATTTTTCCCGAATGAAGAAAAAGAAAAGTCAGCGCAAAACGTGGAATAAAAGAGAACAAACGCAAAGCATAAGCCATGAGACGCACTGCATTGCTGAACATAACCTTTGTTGTCTTCTACACAAGTAGAAGACAGAACTGAAAGCCTCCCCACAATATCATTCACTGGAGCCTTATGGTGTTTATTTACAAGCAGCTGCTGGTGAAATCAGGCAACTAATTCGCTATGAAGTTGAACAGGTTCAACTTTACCAACTTGCCTTTAGTGATTAAAAACGATATTCAGTTTAA
>NC_087155.1:22542555-22555055 GCF_035594125.1 Scylla paramamosain | reverse complement strand
GAGAAAGAAAGAAAGAAAGAAAGAAAGAAAGAAAGAAAGAATGAAAGAATGAAAGAAAGAAAGAAAGAAAGGAGAGAGAGAGAGAGAGAGAGAGAGAGAGAGAGAGAGAGAGAGAGAGAGAGAGAGAGAGAGAGAGATAGTAGTAGTAGTAGTAGTAGTAGTAGTAGTAGTAGTAGTAGTAGTAGTAGTAGTAGTAGTAGTAGTAGTAGTAGTAGTAATAAATATGTACTGCAACTAATACTACTATTACAATGAGAACAACAACAACAACAACAACAACAACAACAACAGCAGCAGCAACAACAATTTTAACAGCGGCCTTTGCTTTTAGTTTGCATAAAAATCAGAATATTCAAGTCCTAATAAAAATTTCAATGGAATCCTCTACATACCGCATCATTCAAAGCATCAATTTCCTTTTTTTTTTTCCAGCAATTAGTCTAAATGACATTCACTGAAAAAACAAAACAAAAAAAAAGCGAGTTTTGTTTCCGCTCTACATAACACTGGTAAAACAATCAAGGAAATTTTTAATGTAATATGAAATGAGAGTTCTTACCCTCACGCCTGGAGGCTTACGTGAATAGTCTTTGTCAGGTAGACGTGAACGCAAGCTATCTGTATTATATTATATCACGTAAACTACTCTTACTTAGTTATTGTTAGCTCAATTTCTGTTTTGGCATTTTTAGCAGTTTCCGCTACTACAACTACTAGTACGACTTTTACTGCTACTGACATCATCACCATCAAAAACAACCACACTGCTACAAGTTCATGTCACCAATGCTACGGCACCGGGGAGAGTAGCGGGGATCAGCGCGACATGGAGAGGTGCCCCGTCCCAGCCAGCCAGCCATCCACCCACCCGTCTGTCTGCCCTCACCTGCGGCTGACGGTAAACACCTCCTGAACTGTCCCATAAATTACGCCAAGAAGAAATTTCGCCTGTTTAGCACGAGGGGCGGAAGTCTAGCGCAAGAATTATAGTTACCACGCATTCTCCAAAGAGTGTGTGAAGCCCGCGGGCACCCACTGACAGTACTGAGCTTCCTGCCGGGACAAAGAGCTTCCCTTTACTTTACCTCACATCACTCGTCCCCCACAACCATCTTTGCTACCACCTAATGCTATACTTGTCTTTCCACTTCTCACCCACCTCCCCTGCCAATACTGCACCGCCTTCACCACGTTCACCATCACCTACTTCACCTTCCTTCCCTGCAGGTAGTCATCCTGTCAACACGGGCTCTGCTGGCCATTTTTATCTAGATCACATGTATTACACTCCCTTCACACCTCCTCCTCCTCCTCCACCACCACCACCACCTCTTCCTCCTCCTATGTTCACTAATATTACCATGACCTTGACTTCTGGTGTCATTTACTGCTCTGGTCTGACCACGGGGCACGCGCTACACCGTCATTATCACAGCTCCGATGTCCTTCCCTCCTACCTTAACTATCCGCCCGTCCAATGTCAAGCTAAGGTCACGCCGCCCCTTCCTTTATGTGTTACGTCCCCTGTGTGTGTGTGTGTGTGTGTGTGTGTGTGTGTGTGTGTGTGTGTGTGTGAGACTGTCTTTCTTTGTTTGAGAAAGTCTGTCTCTTTCTGTTTGTCTGTTTGTCTGCTTGTCAGCCTAGTTGTCTGAGTGGCTGGTACTGTGTGTATGATGGTGTGTGTCTGGTACTTTCTGGTAGTGCCTGCCATCCTGCCTGTCTGTTTGTTTGTGTGTCTCCCTGTCTTCCACTCTCACAGTCAATTTGTTTGTTTTTTTATGAAGGTGTCTATCTTTGTTCTCTCTCTCTCTCTCTCTCTCTCTCTCTCTCTCTCTCTCTCTCTCTCTCTCTCTCTCTCTCTCTCTCACTTTCACTCTAGCTTAAAGCTCTTCACAAACTTGCTTTTCCTTCCCCCTCCCCCTCAAGACGCTGCTACTGGCGGTCCAGACGCTGAGGCCAGACGGTCAAAGGCTCCCCAGACCCATCCCTGCCCCCCCCACCCTTATCCACCACCCCTACGCCCCCTACCCAACCCTAGAGACCCTCATAACCCTCCCTCTCCGCCACCCCGCGCCCCTCAACAGAACCCCACCTCCCGCGCCCGCCAGCACCACCCACCCACCGCCGCACTACCACACCACCCACCCACCCACCCTAAGCACCGCGTCTGGACACACACAGCAGTAGTTGTCTGGTGTGTGTGTGTGTGTGTGTGTGTGTGTGTGTGTGTGTGTGTGTGTGTTCGATGTTGTGTAAAGCGTCTCCATTCAGTGTGCGTACGTTCAGTCCCACCTACGTACATTTTCTAGACGTTTTTTTTGCAGTTCTATCTTGTGTACGAACGTTCCCGAGTCAGTGCGAACGTTCGCCTCTTCACGGTTTCTAAATTTATCCTTGTTCCTGTGTATGCTTTTTCCTCCCGTTCCGCCACACACCTCACCAAGCCTCCCATGTTCCATTGTTGCTGTGTAGTACGTATCCACTCTGTGCACGCCTCCCTCTTCCTGTGTACGTTCCCTTGTTTTCCAGTGCCATGACGTCACTGCACCTCGCAAGCATCACTTTCACCCGACACACACGCGTACAAGCAGACAGCAGGAACTCTCCCGCTTGTATCCCCCGCCCCATCACCCTTACCTTCCTCACCACTCAGCGCTGTCACCAACCATCCTCCCTCTTCGCCAGCGCGCCCCATCACCACCTTCCACCTCCACCTCCCTTCCCTTCATCCATCCAGCCCTCCACGACCTACAGGACAAACACAAGTGGAAAACAAACATGGGAATATTAATACGAGGAGCAGGAGGAGGGGCAGCCGGGCACTAACGACCCGGACGACATGAACACCGCCATAAAAGTAGAATTATGCCCAAGCTGCAATGGCTCCTGGACACCGGCACCCGGGGGCGTCATACCCTTACGGCCCGACTTTATGGTTCTAATAACGTGAGGCGCGGCACTGCCCTCCTCCTTCTGCCGCAGTGGTGGATATAAAGGACACGAATAAGGGCACGGCAGGACACGAAAAGAAGGGTGAAAGGAAGAGAAAGGATAATGAGTGGTAAATATTCTCTTCATTAAAGCGTCAATGAAATATAGTGATAACGATGGTGATGGTAATGATGATAAAGATAATACTAAAATGATAATAATTATAATAATGATAGCAATAATAGTAATGATAATAATAATAATAATAATAATAACAATAATAATAATAATAATAATAATAATAATAATAATAATAATAATAATAATAATAATGTCAATAATAAATGGATGAAGACGAAGCAAGGACACTTAACGGATACACACACACACACACACACACACACACACACACACACACCACATCACATCACAGCAGCAATAAATAATAATAATAATAATAATAATAATAATAATAATAATAATAATAATAATAATAATAATAATAATAATAATAATAATAAAAATGGGATGAGGAAAGAACACATACCGAATACACACACACACACACTTGAAGAGCGACCTCCGAGGATGAGAGACAGTAAGCATAGGACATCCAAAGAGGGAGAGAGGGAGAAACACAGGGAGAGAGGGATAGATGGAAGCAGGAAGGGCAGGATAGGCCAGCAGGGCTACCTCTACCTCCTCCTCCCACCTTCACCACCACCGCCACCATATCTACCAGCACCCGCACAAGTCCGGCGAGGCAGGCAGTCAGGCAGCAACTCGCCCCACTCGGCCTTCCTGACGTGCATACTGATGTCCTCACAGGGAGGTGACATGCCGCCCAGACCAACGCAACACCTCGGCTAATCACTCGCTCGACCGGTTAATGCACGAATCTGCCCAAAAGTGGTAAAGGGAAGACTAGGTATAAAATTTCGATTGCGACCAATTACCAGTGTGTATACGTCAAAATCTGGCAGATGGAGGCTATGATTCACTCAGTCAATCAGGTCTTTAGCGTTAGCAAGTTAATCAGACAGAGAGGAGATGACCGGCTGGCTTAGGTGCTCCATTAAACCTCTGGGCGAGCAAACAGGTCAGTCAAGGTAGCATAGACACCCGTCAGCCAATCATTCGGCCTGCACGCCCATCACACAACTAGCCAAGCAACTGGTCCGCCAATGAACACAGTAAACAAATCATTAAACAGGAAAACTTATCTGATCGACAACTCAGGCCAATCAGTTTCAGCCTATCAGTATTGCTTGTACAAGTTTCCAATAGCCGTCTTCCGCTCAACTGTTCAGACAGCCAGCTAGCCAGCCAGCCACACAAACAAGCAAACAAACAGACAGACAGACAACCAGTCAATCAGTCAGTCACCAAGCCAAACAACCAGCCAACTATTATTCAATTAGCCAGCCAGCCAGTAATTTAGTTAACCAGTCAGCCAGACACAGACAGTCAGACAGAGACACAGACCGACAACTAGTCAACAAGTCATTTAACCAACAAGCCAGCCAGCTAGTCAATCAGCCAGTTAGCCAGCCAGCCAGCTAGCCAGCAGCAGGCCAACCATCTTAACATCCAGCCAGACAAACAGAGATAACTAATCAGCCGGTCAACCAGGCTATCAATTAGCCAGTCAGCCACCGAGCCTGCTAGCCAGCCAGTCAGTCAGTCAGACAGTCAGTCAATATGTGTTTGTTTGTCTGTCTGTGTCAGCCATTTATCCATCCATCCATCCTTCCATCAAACCGTTCAACTAGCCAGCCAGCCAGTCAGCTTGCGTGCGTGTGTGTGTGTGTGTACATTCCTTCTTGTCTGTTTGCTATCTAACCATCCAGCAAGCCACAAATCTAATCATTTAACCACGTCATTCAGCCTCTCTCTCTCTCTCTCTCTCTCACTCACTCACTCACTCACTCACTCAGCCGGCCAGCTTGTCATTTAGTCACTCAGCTAATTAGTGAATCACTTAGACAAACAGACCCAGCAGCTAGCTAGCAGTCCCACCACCCACCCAGCAAGATATCCAGGGTTAGCCACCTTGCGTCCAGCACCCAGCCGGCCAGCTTAAGCCAGCTTGCGTCAGCCCAGCCAACGGGGGCAGACTCAGCCTCAGACAACAAAGGAGGAGTGTGTGTCTGGCTCGCGGCCTGACACGGGCCACAGCCACGCTCCTCACAGCAGGCCTAAATCGAGTCTTTTTCTTTCTCTTTTTTTTTTTTTTTTTTCTTTCTCTGTCTCTTTATCTTGCTCTCGCTCGGAGACCCGCTTCAAGTTTCCCTTCACTTCACGATGTTTTCCACATTCCACAAAGGAGCGACGCGTCTGACCCACCACAAAGAGTGGGAGTGTCGGGCGCGTGCAGGAGAGCGTGAGAGAATCCCGTGCATGGACTTTTTAGGGTGTATGGGGGAATGCGGGGAGGGGAGGTGCGGGCTGGGAAGCGACGGGCCTGCACGGGAAAAGAGGCGCACGCACGCTCACGCCCTCTTATTAAGAAAGAGTAACACACATACACACACACACACACACACACACACATTAATTGCACGGAACTGCTTTTGTCCGCAAAGTTTTAGTCGCGCAGTAAACTACACTCCTCGACTTCCTCGCCTGAACACTCTCCCTAATAACTCATGAGGAAATTATAGCACCGGACTCATTATCCCGGGTGGTACGGACCAGCTGGATGCACGAGGCAAGAAGTCAGCCAAGGCTCAACACATCGGGAGCTAGTCACTTGGTAGCTACTGGGGTGGATGGTACTCAGGTCATATAAGCCTCAGGATGTTTGATGCTCCAGACACTTGGTACTCTAATTACTTGGTCCCTAAAATGTCTTTACTCAGACGTCTGGACAACAGGCTTCGTGATGGCAGCATGTGGATTCGCACACACTAATATCATGTTCACCAAGCCATCCACTACCTACTCAACCATATCCACTCACCCACTAAACCATCCCCCAACGTATTTATCCATCCATTCAACCACTGACTCATCGATCCATCCATTCATCCACCTGTCCACTCACTCACCCCACTTACCATCTACCCACCCACTGACAAGATTGTGTGTATATATATATATATATATATATATATATATATATATATATATATATATATATATATATATATATATATATATATATATATATATATATATATATATATATATATATATATATATATAAACTGGCCACTAGCTACAGGCAGCGGGCTGCAGGCACCAGGCTGAATGCTACATGCTGCATGCTACAGGCTACAGGCTGCAGGTTACAGGTTACTTGTCTTTGGCTTGTTTGGCGACACCCGTACCCTCTCCCTCTGAACCCTCCCTCCAGCCCTGTGCCGCCGCGCCCTGGTATAGGTGATGACGTTACAGTTGATAACGTCACAAGACCGTTAAATTACGTACGCATTTCATTTTGAAATTGACACCCTCAAAAACTGGAGCTAGACTCGATTGCTATATACATTCTGACTTGCCATATACATTTACTAATACCGTGAATATCAAAACATTTCACACGTCGGTAGTAATAAAGAAATTTCAAAACAAATATTTGAAAAAGTGTTGGAACTTTGACCCTATTAAAACGACCACCCACTGTGACTTAACATGAATGTAAAATACTTAAAAAAATATGAACAATTCTTTCAAACAATTTAAATTTACTTAAAGGCACAAATTAACAATTCACAGGAAAGAAAAGTAAAAAAAAAAGTGTTGGAACCCTGACACGATTAAAACAACTGAAAATTCCACCCACTGTGACTTAACATGAATGGAAAACACTTTAAAAAATATGAAAAATTTTTCTGTCCATTTAATGTTACTCAGAAACTCAAATATGGAAATAAAAAAAAAAAAAATATTAAAGTTTCGACTTTTAACAGGACTATAAATCACTCCAAAGACCACACATTTGACGTGACAGGAGTAAGAAGCGCCTTAAAAATCATGAGCAATTTTTTAAAGCAATAAACACTTCGCAAAACATTGAAATAGAAAAAGTCAATTAAGGCATTTTGAAAATACGCCGAAAAAAAAAAAGTTATTTACATACAAATAACAGCTAAATCTCTATATTTCCCTTAACACACATATGAAAACACATAAAACATAACAAAATATTTTCAGAAACCATAAAAACTTATATAAGTTAACAAATTAAGAAATAGCAAATTTTGATCTGACCAGACATTGAGAAACCAATATAGGGCCCGCAGCGACCTCAGCGAAGATGACGGCCAGTCTATCTTACTCGTTATTTGAGGGTTATTCATTTATTTTCAGAATTAATTTTGGCTGTGTGTGTGTGTGTGTGTGTGTGTGTGTGTGTGTGTGTGTGTGTGTGCATCCTGCTAACCGAAACTTAAGTACCATAATCTGAGAACATTAACGTAACCAAACACAACCTGGTCTTATTAGATATGAACGTACTTACAAGGCCTGTCACGAACACAGTTGGAACCGATGAATCATTTCGCAGTAAAAATACAGTAATAGTATTGTCACTTAATCCATCCGGACACAATGGCACCCATGCTCAAACTGAGGACTTGAAGTGTTTCCCGCCTGTCTACAGGATGACGTGTTCTCTTGGGATTGGCCAGAAACACAGGAAAAGAGCAGAAAAGAGCGTGATGTATCATGGACTACGGAGCATGCGCAGCAAAGCCTGTCAGCACACACACACACACACACACACACACAGACGTAGAGAGAGAGAGAGAGAGAGAGAGAGAGAGAGAGAGAGAGAGAGAGAGAGAGAGAGAGAGAGAGAGATTGTTGATAAAACACACACACACACACACACACACACACACAATGCCGCTGACTATTCACCAAGTAACAGCCGCCAAATATTAGGTGTACACGTACTGTACTTTACTATCGGGAAACTTCTAACGTGGTATAAGAAGTGAGCGAGAAAACCAGAAAATTGGCGAACTATTTTGACAGTACAGAGGTATTAGGCATCAGGTAAAGGTCTCTCTCTCTCTCTCTCTCTGAGTGGATGGAAGGACAGATGTGCGAGTAGATAGGTGTAAGGATGGGTAGGTGGGTGGGAGGAAGGGTGGATAGTTGGGTAGGTAGATGTGTGGGTGGATATGTGTGAATGGGTGGTTGGGTGAATTGTTATATGGATGGATAAGTGAATGCGTGGGTGGATGGATGGGTGGGTGAACTAGTGTGTGGATGTGGGTGGATAGATGGGTGAGTCAGTGGATCATTGAGTGGAGGGTGTGGGTGATAGGGTGTGTGGATGAGGTGTGGATGGTAGGTTTGTTGTAGATGAGTAAATAAATGGCTGAATGGTTGGGAAAGTGATTGGGTGGATGAGTATGAATAAGTGAGCATGTTGGTGGAGGGTCAGTAGACAATGGATGGATGGAGTGATGTGTGGTTGTGGTTATGGATGGGTAAGTCAATGTGTGGTGAATGGTAGGGTGAATGGGTTGAAAGGTGGATGGTTTAGTGGGTGTGAGTGGGATGATGGATGGGTGATTGCGGGTGGGTGAGATAATGGGTAGGAGGTGGGTGGATGGATGGGTGGGCGGATGTGGATGTGGTTGAGTGTGTGGTTGGATGGGTGGGCTAATGGAGGTGGTTGGGTGGGTGACTGAGTGTCGGTGGATAGATGGATTGATTTATGGCTGTGGGTGGCTGGATATAAGTGGGTGGATATGGTTAAGTGGTTGAGTGGATGGGTGGATGTGGTTGAGTAAGTAGTAGACGGGATAGTGAACGTTATATTAGTGTGTGTGGATCCACATGCTGCCTTCACGAAGCCTGTAGTTCAGACGTCTGAGTCTAGAGACATTTTACGACCAAGTGGTTTGGGGACCAAGTGTCTCGAGCACCAAATGAGTACCTATTTGCACTCCGGCCGATCTGTCCTGAGGATCATACGACCTCAAGCCTACATGACCCGAGTACCGTCCGCCTCAATACCAAGCGACTGTAAACCCATTCTTAGGCACATACATCAAAAACACATTCACCACTAATTCACACCACTTCTACACAAATTATACATCCACCCCACAAACTTAGCAACTTAACGTCAACGCAACAAAAATCACAAATTCACTAAAGCAACACCACCACCAACGCAAAATCAAGCAGTGCACACCCATAGATTCTGCGCCAATGCACACCACCGATTCCCGAGCACAACATCGAGTGAGCACTGTCATCTAAGCCTCACTTATGAAAAAAAGATCAAAATAAGAGCTGGGAAAAAGTAAATAAAACGGTAATCGATGCTTGAATAGAGTAAAATGCAAAAAATAAACAGGGGAGAGAGAGATCAAAGAGACGAAATATAAAAGGTGAAGGAAAATGCTAATAAAGATATAGGGCAATACGTGTTATTTGGTAGACTCCCACTAAAAAGGAAAATAATTTGATGAAAGAATGGAAGGAAAAGGAAATCAGCATTTAATGACGGATGTTTGAAACTGTGGGAGAAAAAAAAGAAAGGTAATACAGCTAATACATATATGTATACATACATACATACATACATAAACGAAAAATAAATAAACAGATGAATAAATTGATCAATAAATAAGCCAATGAATGAGTGAATAAAAAATAAATAATAAATGCGACTACTGCTACTACTACTACTACTACTACTATTACTACTACTACTACTACTACCACCACTGCTGCTACATCTGCAGCTGTTATTCCTGCCTTTGTCTTCGCCATTGTTATTGTTTCCAGCCAATAGCAAGACGACCTCGCATAGTTCCTGAGACAGTGTGTTTATCTTTGGCTATCTTAGGTATCCCGTTCCAGGGAAGTGTAGTTACGGAGTGGTGGTGGTGGTGGTGGTGGTGGTGGGGAAGATGATCGTGCAGGAGATGCTAAAAGTGCTAAAGAGTAAGACAGAATTGAGGGTCTTGGTAGAAACGGCAGTGTGGGAGTAAAAGGAGCAAAAACTGAGGCGGTTAGAGCTGGAGGTGAAGGAGTAACTAAAGTGGAGGTGGAAGCAGAGGTGAAGTTGTGTGTGTGTGTGTGTGTGTGTGTGTGTGTGTGTGTGTGTGTGTGTGTGTGTGTGTGTGTGTGTGTGTGTGTGTGTGTGTGTGTGTGTGTGTCAGCGACAGGGTTTAAGATATTCCTGCAGGAGCGATGAAGGGTCGATAAGAGGTGAGAAAGACTTGAGTTAAGGTTTTGTTATCGTTCCTTTCCGATGTGCCCTCAGTTTCCTCCTCTCTCTCTCTCTCTCTCTCTCTCTCTCTCTCTCTCTCTCTCTCTCTCTCTCTCTCTCTCTATATATATATATATATATATATATATATATATATATATATATATATATATATATATATATATATATATATATATATTTATATCTTACCTCCTCCTACTGCTTCTCTTTTCTGCTTTCACACTACCGTTTCTCGTACTTCTGCTTCTGCTGTTGTAGCTCATCTTTCTGCTCTTGTATGTTTTTGTTTCTCTCTTAACCTCCTACCGCTTCTTTCCTTCCTCCTCCTTTTCCTTCTCCTCCTCCTCTTCCTCCTTCTTTTCCTTCTTCTCCTCCTCCTCCTCATCTGTTTACACCTACTCCTCCTCCTGCTACTGCCACCCCTCCTCCTCCTCCTCCCCTTCCTCCTCCTCAAAGATATCAAAACCTTAAATGGGTCTGAGTCCAACAAGCAGCAGCAGCAGCAAGCAAGAACTTGACATCTATGGCTAGCACAACTGGCATAAGGTAACGAGTAGCGTAAGGACAAGCTGGTGGTGCGATAAGGAATAATTACATTTTATCAGTAACGTGTAGGGTTCTATACCGCTGGATTCTTAGCTTCACTTACACACTTAAACCTCCTCCACACACTCCGGCCTCAGAATTTAAGCTCCAATGATGGCACGTTAGGATAGAAAGTAAGATACAGTCCTCCTTTCTGATAATCGAGCTTCACACTATTGGCTGCAAAATTAAACCATGCAATACTTCTTCGTCTTGCGGGAAACCTTTCATCTTCCTCAGCATCCTGTCTAGTACGGAGTAAGGCAATAAATCGAGCTGGAGAGCGACTTAGGTTTCTCGCGAACTAACAACAAACTCACGCACGGTGCTCCTCTAGTTACGGTGTGTGTGTGTGTGTGTGTGTGTGTGTGTGTGTGTGGGTAACTCTCTCTCTCTCTCTCTCTCTCTCTCTCTCTCTCTCTCTCTCTCTCTCTCTCTCTCTCTCTCTCTCTCTCTCTCTCTCTCACCCACACACTCACACACCCACACACACAAATACACACACAGACACAAAGAATCATCAGACTAAAAAATCATGTTCGAATGTTTCTTTACATTTTCCATTTTGCCGAGAATGTTCGACGAAACTCTATTAGGCCAATTACTTGTGAATAAAGTGCAGAGACGACTGGAGGAGTGGGTGGGGAGGAGGGAGTGGACGTGGAGAGAGAGAGAGAGAGAGAGAGGAGAGAGAGAGAGAGAGAGAGAGAGAGAGAGAGAGAGAGAGATGAATTCCTGAATGATGAGCGTGGATATTGGAAGATGTCGATGGAAAGGAGGAAGGAACAGTGTGGGGAAGATGTCTGGGCAGAAATGGGTGGGTGGGAAAGGAATGCAAAGGAGGGTGGAAAGATACATAGAAGGTGGAAAAGGAAGTGATGGAGGAGTGGAAGAAAGGAGAGGGTGTGGTAGGAAACGGATGCGGGGTAGGAGTGGAGGAAGGATGGCGTGGCGTGTTGGGCAGCGTGGAGCAGAGGCAAGTCGGTATTGAGAGATAGGGCAAGGCCACCAGACGAGCCTCCGCTGATGGTGACATAAAACACAGGAGCCATTCATTACTCCCTAATGGCCGGGCTTCAGGCGGCAAACACACACATTTTCAGCCTGATCTCCCCACCCCCCTTCAGCCTGCAGGCCCAACACGCTACCCACCTCCATCTCACTTGCCCTCCCCCACCCCCACACCACTACCACTCCCTTTACGACCTTACCATTATTCTAATCAATAACAAAATACGCTGAACTCAACCAGCTCTCAGAAACTCCCCCTCGGTTCATTAGCAATTAACCGGTGGTGCGTGTACAAAACAGCCCAAGTAAATTTTACACCAACTGCTACAAACGGAGCCGAGCAAAGCGTGGGATAATGGAGTGTTGGTCAAACCACAAGCCACGGTCAATATCAGCCTACGTAAAGCTATTGGGAGTTCACGACATTTGCAGTAATGTGTCCTAAGAGTTCGACGCCCTTGCACGCAGGCAAGAGGGCGGCTGTTCCTCATTCCACGGACCACACGCGTCATGCCAGTGTCACCTGAAGTATGCATCCCTCACCTCGCCCACGCCACACTACGGACGCTGCGACTGTGGGTGTTCCTGAAAGCATATCGCCCATGCAGCGTCAGGAAGCACGTCTCCTCGCTGCGCTGTTTGGAATGTGATGTTTTGAGGGGCATTACTGCACCAGTTCCTGCGATCATTATTCTCTAATATCCCATTCAGGCGCTGATGATACTGGAGGTTGGCTTGGTGGTGGTGGTGGCGGTGGTGGTAGTGGTGA
>NC_087155.1:22535055-22537555 GCF_035594125.1 Scylla paramamosain | reverse complement strand
CGGCGACGGTGCGTGGGCGCTGCAATGCAAGGTGGCGCCCAGGAGGAACTATGTGAAGGAGAGATGATTTAAAGCTCGCACACATGTAGGTTATATTTACACACCTGGAGAGATCACGCATGGTCTTAATAGTGAATCTTATCTTTTTTTTATCGCAAAGATCTAAACACGTTAATTAATTACACCTTTCCTAGGTTTTAGACACACATTTCACAGCGATCATTTCAATTAAGTTGTCATATATATTAATTATGTCACCTAATGGAAGTAAAGGTTTCGTCTCATATACTCGTACTTGCTTTGAACATCAGTGTCGTCAGGGAAGGAGCCGGTGACAAGTGGACGCGTGGTGACCAGGTGGCAACGGCAAACATCACATAAATAGCGAGAACAAGCATGATGGGAGGAAACAATTCTACTGGGTGGCGAGATGTGACCAACCCCGCGGCGTCACAATTCAACAGTGAGAGCGAGCCAGCTGCCCGACAAGAAAAATACCTCCAGACAACCGACACCTCACCGCTCCTCTTTGACGGAGAACCTTGAAGACTGTTAACTATGCAGTCGTCGATACCAAGCTTTGTTCCTCCCTTCCTCCCTTCCTCTCTTCCTTCGACCAGCAAACTTTCCCTCCACAACAAACAAAGTACTTCAACATCTCAATTTTTTTCATAATGTTGTCTTTAACTACACGAACTCTACCAAGGTCGCTGTTCCCATTAATATATTTGCTTTATTTATATATGTTTATAAACAACCCATCGCTATCCAAATATACCCACGCACGCACCCAGAAGTTTGTGTAAAGGAGGGAAGACAAACTGGGGACGTGAGTCAAGCCGAACGGGAGGAAGGCTGCAGAAAATAGTGGGATAGGTCAGAGCGCTAGGGAGCCGCAGGGGCGAGGAGGCAGGTAGGAAGATGGCCAGGCCGGGAGGGAGAGAGGGAGTGGGGGATGAGAAGAATGAGTATGAAAGGGAGGCGAGCGGAGAGAAATCAGAGCAAAACAAAACAATGCAAAACGAAACAAAGGGAAGGGAAGGGAAGAGAAGGGAAGGGAGGGGAAAGGAAAGAAAGAGTAGGAACAAAAAAGACAAGATATAGGAAGAGAAGGAAAAGAAAGACAAGGGAAGAAGATGGAAGGCAAGGGATAGTAAAAGAAGTGAGATGAAGGTACGGTTAAGGAAGGAAAAAGAAGGAAAGGGAAGGAAAAGAAAAAGTAAAGGAAAGAAGACGGAAGAGAAGATATGAGAAGGGAGGAGAGAGAAACAGAAGCGAAAGAAGGAAAGCCAACAAAAAAGCAACGCCAAGCAAAACAAAAGAAAATGACATGAGAAAATGTGCTGATATTCTGGAGTTTCGTTTATTTAAACATTAAATACTAAGATAAAAGAAAAACACATGTAGAAAACAAAGCAATTTTAGAAAGATCTGAAAAAAAAAAAAATAATAACGCCCTGAATCTTGTAAACAATAAAACGATTGAAGGATGAGAAAGAGGAGGGAGGAAGGAGAAGCGGAGGTGGAGGAGGAGGAGGGGAATGGACGTCGGTGCATAAATGTAAAAATGAAAATAAATGTAAAGTCTAGAAAGCATTAAGGATTTCACAATACAGGGAAACAGAGGACAAGAAGGCGGAAAGGGAAGGGAAGGGTTAGAGAAGGGATGGAAACAGGGAGAGGAAGGCCGGTTCGTTAATCACTGTCAGCAGCGGGCGGGAGCAGGGCAGGTGGGCGGCACACCTGCACACGAAAGGTCGCCGGGTCATCAAGACAACGCACACTCCTCTTTCTTCAGTCTCTCATTTATCGTGATTGTCTCCTTACCTCACACTCCACCTGTCCGACCCATGCTGGGGTGTGAGGGCACAGGTGTGGCGCGGCAGGTGGGTCAGGTGAGTCGCCATTACTTATGTGCAACACGGGAACATGATAGACGAAAACAGATAAGAAAACAGTAGATAAGGAATGAGGTGCAACGTGACGAGATAAAATGTTTAAAAAATATCATTGATCGTTGAAAATGAGAAGGACTCTGAGCTTTACGTAATCAACGGCGATGAAACTGCGTCACCTCTCATCCCCCAACAGGTCGAATAATGGCAATGCTTGAGGCTCTCGCTGGCACCGCCAGTGACCCTCATCGCCACTCCCAGCACGTCTGAATGTATATTTTTTTTACTCGTCTGACACTCAAGTACCTGCAGCCAGAGCTCAAAGCAAAGAGTTGTTTCTGTAGCCAAGTGGGACGTGCTTCCTGCCTCACGCCTCCTGCCCCGCACCGCCTGTCTGCCTCCCTTCTGCCATGCGCCGCCTGCTTGCCTCCCTCCTCCTGCCTTCTTACTCTAATTTTTACCTTCCTCCTTTTTCCTTCCAATGACTCGTGCCTCCTGCTTTCCTCTTCCTACCTCTTTACTTCCCTCCTATCGCTTTTCTCATTTTCCCTCTTACCGGTTCATGCCTTCTGTTTCTGCTCATTTCCTTTTCCTTTCTCTTAGTC
>NC_087155.1:22512555-22525055 GCF_035594125.1 Scylla paramamosain | reverse complement strand
GGCCAACAAAAATAAATATAAATAAATATAACAAACAAATAGATAAAAAAAATAATTAAATAAAAACCACGAACAAAGGTACAAAGTTTCGCTCTCCGCCACAACAAAAGACGATGGAAAAGACAATATGAGTACATTCTCTCTCTCTCTCTCTCTCTCTCTCCTCTCTCTCTCTCTCTCTCTCTCTCTCTCTCTCTCTCTCTCTCTCTCTCTCTCTCTCTCTCTCTCTCTCTCTCTCTCTCTTTCCATTTTTTTTTTCCCCGTTCTATTTATAGGCGTTACCAGCGTCACCATGATATCGCCACCATCAATGGCAACAACATCAAACACAACAAAAACAACAGAAACAATAACAACGATGATGACAAGAAAGAAGAAGAAGAAGAAAAAAAAGAAGAACAAGAAGAAAAGATGGTAAAGTAGTAGTAGTATAGTAGTAGTAGTAGTAGTAGTAGTAGTAGTAGTAGTAGTAGTAGTAGTAGTAGTAGTAGTAGTAGTAGTAGTAGCAGTAGTGATGGTAGTAGTACTAGTAGTAGTAGTAGTAGTAGTAGTAGTAGTATAGTAGTAGTAGTAGTAGTAGTAGTAGTAGTAAATCTAATACTTTTATAAATCAGCACGCATGACTGATACTACTACTACTACTACTACTACTACTACTACTACTACTATAATGAATTTTTCCTCTGTCATTGTAATTTTAAAGCCTTAAAAATATCATCATCATACAACATCACTAACATTCCAGTCTTCGTTACACACTACGTCACGGGACGAATGAAACAAGAGAACGTTCTCCCGCCATCAGTGAACAAAGAGAAAATATAACTCGCATTATTGAGACGCTGATAACACCGAGGCCGCAGCAACGAGAGGGAGGACAAGGCGGCATAGCGACTTACTGAGTGGCAGGCAGCGTCTCGCCCACACCAAACATCCACCACCAATACCATTTCTTCACTCGGAAAATAAAAAAAGATAATAAGCAAAAAAAAAAAAAAAAAAAAAATACATACACATAATATATAAGACTACAACGCAAACAGATTAACGAATTCTGGAAAGGTCAAAACGTTCCTTCCCCCCAAAGCAAGCAAGCAAGAGACAAGCAAGAGAATAAGCAAGAGAAGGGAGAATACTGATCTCTCCCTCCCTTGCACACCCCCCGCCAGTCACCAGCACCAGGGTTCGGGGAAAGTAAGGAGCTGTGTTGATGAAGGTAAAGGAGAACTGACACATGACTGGGAGCACCTGTAACTCCCTGATGTGCGTTCTCACTGTTCTTATCGCCAGTGGCTGCGTGGCATCCTGCATGTGGTCACTACTGCCTTTAGCTACGTTAATAATTGACTTGAATGCCGAGATGTAGGGGATTTACTCGACCTTGCTATGATTTGTTTTATTAAGTGTCTGCGTGTGTGTGTGTGTGTGTGTGTGTGTGTGTGTGTGTGTGTGTGTGTGTGTGTGTGTGTGTGTGTGTGTGTATGAGTCTCTCTCTCTCTCCTCTCTCTCTTCTCTCTCTCTCTCTCTCTCTCTCTCTCTCCTCTCTCTCTCTCTCTCTCTCTCTCTCTCTCTCTCTCTCATAAACCCAAGGTTAAAAAGATAAATAAATACAGTACACGTCAAGCGCGGAGCAACAAATGGACCCGAGGAAGGACAGTGATTGGGAGAAGGTAGAAAAGGAAGAGAAGACGGAAAGAAGACAAGGTGGAAGGGAGGCAAGGATGAAATGTTTATATCTCTAACTGGTAATCTCAAAAAAATCAACAAGTGCTTCCGGGATTTTAGCAATCAAACATCCTTGCACCACGATAATGAAATGCTGTTCTCTGAAGTAGAACGTAAGTGTGTGTATGTTGAGTATTTCAAGCACCGTCTTTTCGGGGGTCTCAATATTAGCACAACTGCCACAATCTAGGAAAGCTGTACAGAAAGGCCCCTGAAAGAGTTGGCTGATTTAGTTAAGATGTCTTGATATCCTTGATTTCTTGACTGCTATATCTTCCTCTTAACCTAGATAGAATGATCGGAGCTTTTTTTTTTACGGTTCGGCTTCACAAGACGCAACTGACAGCATCAGGAGATGACCAACTAGTTAAAACATTAAGTGAATTTCACATTTATTTCTGCCACGGAAAATCGCCTTGTTAGTCATACAAAATAACATTCATCACACTGTAACTAGCAGGGAAATGTTACAAGTGCACATACGAAGAACAGAATCAGGTGGAGAGTTACAGCTATGTCATTCAATTTACCTATCCATCTAAAAAGCAAGGTAAGGATTGACGAACTGAATGGCAAAACACAGCACGACTACCAATAACAAGACGAGCTATTACCGAGGCGACTCAGAATTTCATGTTGACAAGACCTAGCGATAGGTACACCAGTGAACTCAAAGGACTCAAAGGACCCAAACAAACACGAGCACCGGACTGTACCATCAAGAATGAAAAGACAGCCGCAAGATAGAGTTTGACATCAACACACACACACACACACACACACACACACATAGAACGTATCTTACGAGAAAAGAAATTAATTCGATACAAGCTGCACCACAATGCGATGGACGTATATGTATAACGCACTATCTCAACTGCAATAAAGAAAATAATAAAGGAGAGAGAGAGAGAGAGAGGAGAGAGAGAGAGAGAGAGAGAGAGAGAGGGAGAGAGAGAGAGAGGAGAGAGAGAGAGAGAGAGAGAGAGAGAGAGAGAGAAGAGGAACCCCGAGCAAGACTTAACATTACTACGTGCTGTGCGTCAGATTAAAATAAATATTTATCTCGTTCTTCTCTTTTCCTTTTATGGTCTGGTCTGCCTCTCTGTCTTGCTTCCATTTGTCTGTCAATTAACATTTTCCACAGGTTCCTTCTCCTCTTCCCCCTCCTCCTCCTCCTCTAGGTGCCTTTTTTTGCAAGGTGGAGCGCCAGGTGAGCTGTCTGTATTGGTAGTCACCACCTCGTCTGCTTGTTTTTTGTCGTACTTCTGTTCCTTGTCCTCTTTAGAATCCTTGTCCCTTCTCCTTTATCTCTTCTTCCTACTCATCTACCTCCGCACTTGTCTTTCAATTTCCTCTCTTCAGCATCACCATCACCATCATCATCATCATATCCATCATTCTCTTTAAAATCTTTGGGTCCTCTTATTCTCCTTCTCCTGCTGCTCCTCCTCCTCTTCCTATCTACGCACTTGTCTTTCACTTCATCCTGTTCATCATCATCGTCGCCTTCATTAATCTTTATGACGAAGAGGAATGACGGAAGTTCAGATAACACTGACTGTAACGCTTGGATTCTTATCACCACCTCGAAGAAAAATTAAATAAATACATAACAAAGAGATAGTTTGATCAGAAGAGGTTACTTGACACGTGTGTGTGTGTGTGTGTGTGTGTGTGTGTGTGTGTGTGTGTGTGTGTGTGTGTGTGTGTGTGTGTGTGTGTGTGTGTGTGTGTGTGTGTGTGTGTGTGCTGATAGATTCAGAAACGTGCAGACGGAGGCAAAAAGAAAGAAGCAAATAAACAAGTCGGCAAAGACCCAGACGGGGACACACACACACACACACACACACACACACACACACACACACACACACACACACACACACACACACGGACTGGTAGACAGTGCAACTGGGAGAGGTACGGACAGAAAAACAGGTAGACCGGTAGACTCGGAGAGAGAGAGAGAGAGAGAGAGAGAGAGAGAGAGAGAGAGAGAGAGAGAGGAGAGAGAGAGAGGAGAGAGAGAGAGAGAGAGAGAGAGAGAGCCAGACATCTAATCTTAACACGCCACTTCACCAGTGTAACACCGGAGCCAAATATGCCTTTGCTTCTCCGCCAGAGAGGAGGAGGAGGAGGGAGGGAGGAGGAAATAAAGAAGATGGAAGTGGAGACGACGAAGACAGAGTAGGAGGAGAAGACTGATGAAGAGAGAGAAACACATGAAAATAAGAGAAGACAGAGGAGGGTGGCGGAAGAAGCCAGGAGGAGGAGGAGGAAGAAGAGGAGACACCTACACACCTGAGTACAAAAGTCATTTAGCACGATACCTGCACGTTACAGCCTATTGCCACTCCTCAGACTGCGGGGGAGGTGGAGTGGAGAGAGGGAGTGGAAAGAAGGAGTGAGTGGAGAGGAGGGGAAGCAATAAGTGAATTTTAAAAGGAAGAAATGGATAAATAGCGTCAGGAGAGAGAGAGAGAGAGAGAGAGAGAGAGAGAGAGAGAGAGAGAGAGAGAGAGAGAGAGAGAGAGAGAGAGAGAGAGAGAGAATAAAGTGGAAGGAAGATGCAGAAAGAAAACTGGTGGAGCAGAGAGTGACAAGAAGGAAAGAGGGAGTTGGTGGAAGCAGGATGAAGTGAAGGAAGTAAGGGGAGGAGAGGGAGAGCCAGGGCGGGGTGAAGAGGGGCAAAGAGGAGGAGGAGGAGGGAACAGAGGAGTCAGGAGGGAGCAGGGAGGAAAATACACGGTGGAATGAGTGGCAAGCAGGTGCGTCCTAGGTGGAAAAGGGAAAAGAAGTCTCTAGGAAGTGGTGGATGGAGTAGAGAGTGGAATGAGTGGAAGAGGACGAAACTGCAAAATATTCTCTTCTTTTTCCTTGTCCTCGTCCTCGTCTTCCTCCTCCTCTCCTTGCAACCAAGCTAATGTAAACAGACAGACACAAAGGCGGACAGAGCATGTGACAGTTGGACACACACCACACACACACACACACACACACACACACACACACACACCACACACACACACACACACACACACACACACACACACACACACACATTTTACTAACCTACAATGTTGTCCTTATCTTTAGGATACTGAGCTAGAAGGAAATAATAAAACAGAAGGCTGGATGGATTGATGAAAGTATGTATGGATGGATAAGGACGATAAAGGGATGTAGACAGTGTGAATGTAAAAGAATGAGTTTTTTTTTAGTATATGTGGACAACGTAAGCAGGTGAACTAGGTGTGTGTGTGTGTGTGTGTGTGTGTGTGTGTGTGTGTGTGTGTGTGTGTGTGTGTGTGTGTGTGTGTGTATGAAAGTGCAAACTGTATGTGATGTGAAAATTATCAGCGTTTGGAAGTGATATGCATAAGAATATGAATTAAGGATGATGGATGTGAGCGAGTGTGGGCGCCCTGCGAGTGGATATCGATACCACGGAGGAAGGATGGGCGGGAAGGGTTGGGTGGGTGAGGTGGGGGCTGATGACTGGAATACCAAAGTGGGTGTGTCATGTGGAAAAGGTTTGGATGTTTGGACGGGAGAGGATGGGTGTGGGTGGGGTATAGGTAGCGGGAGAGAGAGTGCAGACATCGCGTGAGGGTGGTGGATGTGGATGAGACAAACCCGGCGAGTGTCCAGTTATAATTGTGAGAGAGGTCGTGGCAGACCTATGTGGCGGCGCGGCCGCTTCCAGACGTAGGAGTTGTCTGGATCAACACAAGTTTCCCAATACATGCACCACACACCCCCTGGACGTGTCCCCGTACCAGGACCTTCGCTGAGGACACCCCGCTGCACCTCACATCCCCAAAGAATACCAAAGGACGCCACACACTACCTGAACACCCTGCCTATCAATGCACCTTACCGCCGCCACCCAGGGAAACAGGCTGCGACGTCAGGAGAGCAACATGTATATAAGATGACATATGTGCCTCGAGACGAGGAAATTACATATCTATTAAAGAAACTGGTTGATGAGGGAATTTCCGGGTGAGAAGTAAGGGAGCGGAGCGCGGTGGTAGGACAGACTGGGATAAGTGGTGCTGCCGAGAGACCCCCAGCTGATTACAGTCGAGTTGCTCCCTGCCAGAATAATGCATGAAAATGTTACCACCTGAGGCGCCCTCTCCTGCCTTGGCCGCTCTGGAGGGACACCAGGAAGGGAAGTTATGTATGCGGTATGACAAGTGGTATCCGTCGGGATTACACGAAAAAGGCAAAATAATGTCGAGATTTATAGTGGCTGAGAACATGCGGAGGCAGAGCCCCGCCCCTCCTGCCGCTCCGCCCCGCCCCCCTGCCTCTCATGACAGGGACAGGTGTGACGTTGCCCTCGTCCCGCCGCCGGTGACCCACATCTCGGTGAGGCACCTGGAGGGCGGGTGGCGGGGTCAAGCTGTGACTAGAGGGAGGTCAGCCAATGCCTGCCTGCGAGCGGAGCGGGGCAGGGCGGTGCCTGCCACTGTTTCTGGCCAGACGGCGTGTGGAGGAGTAAGCTTACAGGTCCGGGAGGGTCACAGCGAGGTCAGGCGCGCGCCCCGCCAGCGAGGTGCTTCACCCAGACAACTCCCATAATCCTGATTACTGATAACAACACCACTTCTGGGGGCTAGTCATTGATTAAAACATTATCTTGCGCACAACTATTCATGCATTATTATTTCAACAAGAAACTACTATTACTACACGCAGTCCTCTACGTAGAATGCATGCAACGTGTAATTACACAAGTGCATGTATGATGTTCCTTATAATTCACTATTACATAATTGTGTGTGTGTGTGTGTGTGTGTGTGTGTGTCATATTATGATGTTCCTTATTCTTCGTTCTTACATAAGTGTGTGTGTGTGTGTGTGTGTGTGTGTGTGTGTGTGTGTGTGTGTGTGTGTGGACGCGCGCTGACACGAGGGTGCAGCAACAAGAAAAGTAAGGGAATGTCAGACGACAACGATTTATGTACAGACGCATGCACACATGTACACACACGTACACCGAAAAGGATGGATATACACACACACACACACATGCACACCTGAATAAACGGTGCTAAGTTATTCTGCAGGTGTACACAAGACCGCCATTGTATTGTCGTGCTGCTGTTTACCTTTGGTGTTTGCTCTTCTCCAGCCTGTCTGCCCCCTTTCCATACCTCCTCTACTTTTACATTAACATGCCTCGCTTTTCTCTGCCATCTTCCTTACTTCTCTGTCTGCGTGTCAACACCTATGTCTACCCTCCCACGCCCCACACCCACCTCCCACCCCACCCACCCGCCCCTCTTGTCTGACTGCGCCCACCTGCTGTCTGCTTGTTACGGAACTACTTCACTTGTCATGTCTTGCTTTCAGTCTGTCTCCAGTTCTCTCTCTCTCTCTCTCTCCTCTCTCTCTCTCTCTCTCTCTCTCCTCTCTCTCTCTCGTAGTCTTCGATTGAATATAAACAAAACGAGAACAGGAGGAGGAGGGAGGAGGAGGAGGAGGAGGAGGAGGAGGAGGAGGAGGAGGAGGGGGAGCTTGGTAGTGCGTTGGAGGTTGAAAATGTTAAGGCTTCGGAGAGAAAGAAAAAAAAATAAAAAGTGTGAAATGAAGAACCAATCTGAGAACAAAGAAGCAGTCGGAGATGAGGAGATGAGGTAAGTACGCAGTGATGCCCGGCAGGAGTGAGTGTTTGAATCATGGCTACACATAAGAGGGATGAGTCACCTGTTCAGTTCTTACTATCATTTATTCAGGTGTTTGATGTAGTGGCATAACACCTTTTGTTCGTCGTCGTCTTTCACCGTCCTCTCCAGAAGCAAGTGGTAATGATAGAAGTGATTACATATTCCTTTCTCTCTCTCTCTCTCTCTCTCTCTCTCTCTCCTCTCTCTCTCTCTCTCTCTCTCATGCTCCAGGGAATTCTCAAATATAAAGAAAGAAGTAAGAACAAGTACAAGAGTATAATGTTACATTGAAAGGCCTTTGTACGATAGTAAGTCACCACACACATGTAGCACTGTTCACTTGAGTGCCCACATCTTGCTTCCCCATGTCACGACGCCCTCACCCTCACATTGCAGCACCCGATACCAATGAAATTATACTTCATATCTTCACCAAACAATATAACCAATAACTTTTAACTTGACTTACAGAAGCTACTCGGTTACCAGTTTCTCTCCATTTTTCAGGCTAGCAGGAATCACATCAGTGGAGCAGTGTGCATGCACCCGCCCCTCACGTCACGCCTGCAGCTCACATGTCACCGCCCGCCTCGCCCACACACATGGCTCCCGAGCCTTAACCCCTCAGCAGCCTGCACGTCACATGACAACGCCAGTCACCATCGATAGTCTGACCAACATAAGCAGCCGTCTTCAGCAACCCGTGCACCTCACTGATATTTACTGGGCTCATTCATTAGCAAACAGGCAGTCCATACAGATAATTAACATAAATGGCCTTACTTGCATCCCGGAGGTCTTTATGTCATTTTATTTATTCACGTCTAGTTAATACCTCGGTGCCTACAATCTCACTCTCCCCTGCAGCCATAGCAGCCAGACACTCCCCCGTCCGCCACTCAGACGCGCCGCATCCCTCACGTCAATCACTTTCCCGGTGGGCCACACCTGCTCGCGGCAGTGCATGGCGGCAAGGCTCGTCAGGTTACCCCCTCCTAACTGGCCCTTGCCGAGGTGACTAAGCGAGCAGCTCGATGATTTAATACGTCCTGCATGAAGTCATTGCACTGTGCTAGGAACAGACAAGATTATTCTCAAATTACCCTTAATGACGACAAAACTGGTTCTCGCTGTAAATATAACACGTCACGAAATATATACATAAAAAAAAAAAAAACAGGAAATGTTTATTATATATTTTGACCTCATGACACGGATGTCAGTTGTCTCTATGCATGCAGCGCCGCCTTCACTGCTGCTGCACACCCAGGCCGCCCTCCCCTGCCCCGACCTGCCTCCGATTCCCTTCCCGGACAAGTTATAAATCCCTGTCCCCCCCACTCCTCCACACCCCCGACCTGTTGCTCCTAACCTCTACCGTTGCAATAACACAGAGGAACCCGACAGGTCTGAAGGACACCTCGAACTTACCTTGTGCTTGGGCGGGTGCTAGGGTCGCGAGGGCGGTGGGCGGCACATGGTCGGTGTTGTTGGTGGGTGGGTCGAACAGCATGACTGTGGGCGGGGCGCATGGCTCACTCCGCCCACGCCCACCTTTCTTTCCTTCTCCTGCGGCCGCGCCTCCCACAGACAATCTTCCGTCACCTTCCTTCACCTTCACTCCTCCATCATTCTCTATAACTTTTTCTTTCTCCTTCACTTCTTTGTTTTCCCTCCCGCCACCCAGGAGTGTTGGCAGCACAACCTCCTTCCTCCTCCTCCTCCTCCTCCCCGCTCGGCGTGGCACTGTGTTGCTGCTGCCGCCGCTGCACAGGGCACCGCTAGGGCCCTCCTGGTATACGCTGCATTGAGAGTAACAACCACTGCTATCACTACAAGTGTCACAGTTTCGGTCGGCCACTGACACTAGAGTCGACAATATCTGCTGACATAGTAAAAACAGCAGAAATAATAACAACAGGAGAAGAAGGAGAAGGGGAGGGATACTGGTGGAACAGTCGAACACTGCGGCAGACAAGTGGGGAGGCAATACGCTGCTCGGCACGACACCTGGGCTGCACTCAGGCACACAGGGTTGCACGATGCCGACCGGCCGGGACACACAGCGCGCGTGACCGGCCGTCACTGTAGTACGAGACGACTGGCGCTCCAGACTTGGTGGCGGTGGTGGTGAGGGTAGAGGTGGGGGAGGTGGCGGTAGCCGTGGTGGCGGCGGCGGCGGCGGTGGGGGATGGTGGCGGGTGGCGCGTACTGATGCCAAAATACGGTGCTTTCCCCTATTCTTGCAGCTGGTAGACCACCTGTGGAGGACGGCTGGCACGGCCTCAGACAAGGAGAACCAAAGCTGCGCCGGCGATGCAGGCCGCCACGACACGGGCCGCGGCGTGGGAAGGTGTCTCGCCGGATGATTCGGAGCAGGATATTGTGTGTGTGTGTGTGTGTGTGTGCCCCGTCAGTCATGAAAAGCAATAGGATGCTTACTAGCAGATTCTCACTCAAAACAATACAACTGCTTTGCACTTCAGCACAAACATGTCGCAGCCTCGGAGTGCTGCCGCCCCCAGCCTCCTCCAGCTCTGTGGTGGCGCTGAGCACCTCCTCGCCTTACCAGTTCTTGATCTGTACGTAAAACTCAAAATGTTCACCATCAGGAACAAGCAGCATGGCACAGCGCTCCAGTCACCCCTCCACGGGTTACAGTATTCCACGCGCGTTGAGTGCACTCAGACCGTGGCAAGACGACGACCGCCGAGGCGCTGGAAGTGTCTGCTATAGATCTGTTTCATATTTTCCTTTCAAGCCAGGTCTGTGCCACAAAAATGCAGAAAATGTAAGTAGAACAATACTGACCAAAACACCTGCGTACGCACCGCAAGGCAGGTGTCCGCACCCCTTATTTGTGGCCCACTTGCCTCATCTCCCACACCACGATTTTTTTTTTTTTTTTTTTTTTTTTGTTATTTTGGTCTGGTATTTTTTTTTTTTTTTTATCAGCCACACAGATTACTGCTCGTTCATTTTGTTTACGATGCTCTCTGGCAAGGCAGCGAACTTCTTGCTGGCGCTGAATGACTGCTGGGCAAGTGTGCCTCCTCTGTGTCAAGAAAGTCACCTCCCTAAGGCCTAAGTAATTACAGGTGAAAAAAGTCAATGCAGTGAAACCAATAATTATTAAGTAATTATAATGATCTTTATTATAATACTACTGCTGCTACTACTGGTATCACTACTACTATTTTTTGCACTGTTACTGTCAACAACAACAATAACAACAACAACAACAACAACAATAATAATAGTAACAATAATAATAATAATAATAATAATAATAATAATAAAAATAATAATAATAATAATAATAATAATAAGAGAGAGAGAGAGAGAGAGAGAGAGAGAGAGAGAGAGAGAGAGAGAGAGAGAGAGTGTGTGTGTGTGTGTGTGTGTGTGTGTCGGTGTCGAAGGGAGGGTTGGTGGAGGGACATTCACGAGAAGTGAAGGGGAGGGAGAGTGCACGGAAGGTGGAAGTGAGAGGGAACCAGTGGAGGGGAAGTGGAGGGGGAAGAAGGTGGGATAGTGAGAGACGATAGAGGTACAGGGAGTAGGAGAGAGAGGGAGTGAGAGGAAGGGAGGGGATGTAGGAGGGAATGCTGGAGGGAGGGTGAGTGTGTGGGAGTGAGTGCGCGAAGGAGGGTGAGGTGGAGGAGCCAGACTGCTTGACCTTGTGCTGCGCAGGTCCGTCTGAAGGTCGTCTGCGGGACAATGCTGAGTGCTGAGTGCATGTCTGTGGTTGCTAAGGCCGTGCTGCTCACCCACTTTGAAAGTTCAGTAAAAACAAACCTCACACGGAACAACGTTGAGCCAAAATGAGTCTAGAAGGTAACACCCACTCATGGCAACACTGATTCTTAGTAATTCTGGTACTACCTTTGGAATTCACTTCGCTGATTCAACTCAGCATCAGATGAAGAGTATCCAGCCACAGGTAAATACTGACTAGAGTTAACACTAACCGATCGAAAAAAAAAAAATAAATAATAACCATAAAACTTACACTAGAAATAATTTGAACGTACCTGAACATTGAAAACTACCTCAGCCACTGAACGGAGTCAAAGCTAACGGAGCGAAAAACATTAGCTGATCGATACAATGAAGCAAAACACTTCAGCTAATACAGACGAGTTTAAGTTTGACGTTAGAACATTTTAGCAATCGGACAGTATGAGTAAAGCAACGAGCCATAAAAAATAGTCACAGTCTTAAACAAACAATGACTCAGGTAAACATCAAAGACTGACTCTTGACAAACGTTGACCCCCACTGACTCAGATAACAAGGACAGCGTTAAAAACTGTCTAGAAGAACTGACCGACATAACTGAGTCGAAGCACAGTGCAGCGTCTGCGCCTGAGGAACAATGACTCCCCGAACACTGACTCGAATCGAAAGAAGCATTGAGTGAACACGTAACTCCAGTCGACGAACCAGGAAGAAAGACGACAGAAGGGCGCGACATAAGAACAATGTGACGTGTGTGTGTGTGTGTGTGTGTGTGATTCTTTTTCTGTATCACGAAACGCTACACGGAACGACCAAGCGAGGGTGGAGTCGAGTCGAGAGAAACGTTTTATAATGGCATGAGTCAAGTTCCTGTCTGTTTGGTTACCTGTCTAACTGTCTGTCTAACTGTATGACTCTGTATATATGTATGTCCGTTTACCTGTCTGACTAGCCGATTGACTGTGAAATTGTTTGACCGTGTGACTGGTTGATTGTATGTTTGCATGACTGACCTAAATGACTAACATGACTGGGTGATTGTAGCATTGCTTGTATGATTAACTGACTATATGACTCAATGATTGGATAATTATTCGTCTGTCTGTTTGTCTGCTTGTTTTTACTATGTATGTGTATGTACTTGTCTTCATGCAACAATTATGTATGTATGTATGTGCATGATGAAAAGAACATGTGTTTTTGTCTCCCTACTTCTTCCTGTTTGTCATCGTCTCTGCTTGTCTGTCTGTCCATTTATCCCTCAGTCGCCATCTCTCTCTCTCTCTCTCTCTCTCTCTCTCTCTCTCGCTCTCTCTCTCTCTCTCTCTCTCTCTTGTTAATGGCCCGTCTATC
>NC_087155.1:22470055-22507555 GCF_035594125.1 Scylla paramamosain | reverse complement strand
ATTCCTATTTCTATGGTTCAATAAATGTTATCCATTACGGATATAACTTCATAATAATAATAATAATAATAATAATAATAATAATAATAATAATAATAATAATAATAATAATAATAATAATGTTACAAAAATAAAAAAAAGAAATTACTATATAAAATAAATAAATGAATAAATAGTTATATATATATATATATATATATATATATATATATATATATATATATATATATATATATATATATATATATATATATATATATATATATATATATATATATATATATATATATATATATATATATATTAGTGTCACGCCTCAAAAGTTGGACATTGCACTTGGTGACGTCATCATCAGTGGGCGTTTGTGTCGCTTTAATGTTTTATTTATTTATTTATTTATTTATTCATTTTGATAAACAAAACTCTTTTGCGTTTTAAAGTATTTATTACCAGTGAATATACTTTGGAGTTTTCCAAATAATCACCACATATTTATTCATGCTCAAAAGTGTTGGGAACAACTCAGCATTACTCTTCACTAAAACTGAACGAAACGATGAATACCATCAAAAAGTTGACAGAGCATAAGAAACACACCTTTGTCAAAGCGTTAGCGACATACACAAGGGGCAAATTTATGTCTTAAAAATAATAGATTTTGTCTATAATGCTAACTCACAGCGACAGTCGTGTTTTTATAAGAAATAAATCATAATGAAGAAGTTCTCTTACTCCAGGATGATAAAAGATACTTATCGCACAATGTGACAGCACTTGGTGTAGCGACCTGTTATGGCACCATTCTCATCATCATCATCATATACCCCGGCCTCAAAAGAACAAATAAGTTAAACAAACAAATAGATAAATGAATAAACGAATAAATAAATAAAAAGATAAATAAATGAATAAATAAATAAATAATCAAATCAATATGTCAGGGAGTATGTATACATAGACCAAATGTGAAAAAACAGGCGAGAGAGAGAGAGAGAGAGAGAGAGAGAGAGAGAGAGAGAGAGAGAGAGAGAGAGAGAGAGGGAGAGCGCCGCAGTACCACACTATCCAACATGCGGCAAAGCTAACTCCTGATTGCATCCGTCACCAAGTAAGGGAGTGAGTAACTGAAGATTCCTGTAAGCACCATTTTCAATACAAAACTCCGGCAAAAAAAAAAAAAAGTAAGAAATCAGAGCAGACATTGAATTTCCAGTACACGGAATTCCGTCAATCGTGCAGCGGCGCCTCGTTATCCCCTGTCGCTCACCCTCTCATCACATCATGTCACTTGGTCATCAGTATCCTTCCCTTCCTCCTCCTCCTCCTTTTCACCCACCCTCCTTTCTTCTCTCTCTCTCTCTCTCTCTCTCTCTCTCTCTCTCTCTCTCTCTCTCTCTCTCTCATGACGCTCTCCAACAACTTTTTTTTCGTTCCTTCCACCCTCTTCTTCGTTTCCTCGCTATTTTCTAGACGCACTCACAACATAAACTCACTGTTCACTGATAACTTTTCATCATTACCCGGTGCAGCAGTGACAAGCATTGCCACACAATATTATCTTGAATACCTTCACTGCTGCACGTTTCCCTCTCATAGACACGTTGCTGTAATTTGCAATCGATTTTTTTTTTTTACAATCTCTGGCGTACACTACCCATAATTTCTTGGCAAGTCAGTGAAAAGACCGTTTCTGCCGCAAATTTCTAATCTTAACACTGACATGATCTATCTGGGGGCCTGTGCTACACACTTTTCGTACGCTAACACACACACACACACACACACACACACACACACACACACACACACACACACACACACACACACACACACACAACGGAAGCTTTGTAATTTGTGGTTTAGAAACATAAAAAAAAAAAGAAATCGTAATCTATTCGATGATTTGCGGGGGAAGGAAAAAAAAAGACATCTGTGAGGAAAAAGGCACGTTTACCTTGAATTTGAAAATGTACTGGACTGCAACTGCATCTAGACTTCGCCAATTGAGATCTGTACTGCTGCTGCTGGTGAGAGGATACGAGGCGGAGAGGAAGACAAGAACCCATGATATATGACACTTTTCTCAACGGTAGCTGATTCAATGAGCGCTAGAAGGGGTAAGGCTGAGTAATCCAATTCTGCACGACACTCGCTTGGGTGACCCTAACACGCATGCAAAGTTTCGCCAGAATCTAGTTACACTTGATAGGATCTTGAAACGGCAGGCAGACAGACAGACATGCACCCCATTACGTATATTACACTGTTCCCTCTATTTCAACACCCCCCACCTCTCTCTCTCTCTCTCTCTCTCTCTCGTTCTCTGGAGTGGGAGTGAGATGCCGTCTTTTCGCTCCATCTTGAATTGCGAAGCGGCATTACCAGTTCATTTTGTATCCCCGTCGCCTTCTTTTTTCTTTTTTTTCCTTTACTTGTGACTAAGCACTGACCATGTTCTCTTGTCTATTTGTCAGAACTTTAAATAAACTTACTAAAATACTCATCCGCTCTCTCGCCCTCAACAAAAACACAGGATCAGTAACATGAAGGGTGGTTCAATGATTAATGGCTCTAATGGCGCCACAACAACGGGGTCATAATGGCGCAGCAACTACTTGAGATGGACACGAAGGGAACTCGCCGCCTCACCTCCTTCCTTCTGGTGCACATGACGACCAGGCGCGGCTCCCCATCCACGTCATCCTTCCTGTGAGTCTTAGCACTCTCTACACAGGAACTCGATGCTTTAGGAACACAGTAAATGTCTGGGTGCCGCTGCCAGGCCTCCTCCTCCTCCTCCTCCTCCTCCCCCTCCTCCTCGTTCTCCTACTCCTATCTCTTACCTCCATCCCCACAGGCTCGGCGACCTACCCCTTCCCCAATAACTCTCAGTCCAGGACCATACAGTTAGCTGGCTAATTGACAAAAAAGGGAGAATTTCAGTGTGACACAAAATAAAAAAGAATACAAAATATAAAATAGAATGGATGATGCCTTATGCGGTTTAAGAATGAAAGCATTCAACTATAAATTTACAGACGTTTGTTTATGATGTAATTGCAATCCATTTTTATTTGTTTTGGAGAAAAATCTGCCCTTTGAATGATTTTTTTATTGTTATTGTAATTCTACGTTTAAATATATTTTTTTTTAAATTATAGCCATATCCTTGTCCTGCATCTTCGTGGTGCAGTGGCTAGCGCGTGTGGCAAAGCATTATCGGTCACCGGTTAGAATCAGGGCTGGCGCAAAGCTCACGCATCTGTTCATTCTTCCTTCGGGTTGGTCGATAAATGAGTATCTAGTAACCCCTGGGGAAGGTAAACTGTAGAATCTGGATTTTCACCATGGCCTTGTGTGTTGGGTTGAGTGTAATCGTCAACCACATACTTTAATTAAAGGCCGAATAGAAAGAGATGATCGCAGAGGCCACGCGTAGCCATAGAGCATGTCACATTACCTCTACCTTGTCCTGGGCCACATGACCCTGCTGCTGAGCCACCAAAGACCAATCGGTCACCACCACCACCACCAATAACAGCCAACATTCTAGGTACAACTAAACCCTCATACCCGACCCTTGTATTTCCATCCACACTCCTACACTCGTACCAAGTAACTTATTTCTTCCTGGTTAGAGGAAGTACAGATTATCATTTAGTTTATGTGAGAATAAATAGATAGGTGGATAGACAAGGACACAGATAGATAAACAGAAAGATAGATACATAAATAAATAGGCAGATAGATAGACAGTAGATACATACATACATACAAAGACAAACACGCAGACAGAGACATATATAAAGCAAAAATGGGGTATCAAAATTCATGTGCCTCATATGACCAGAACACACACACACACACACACACACACACACACACACACACACACACACACACACACACACACACACACACACACACGAACATCACTCACGCCACACCGAACCATCTCCCCACATCCCCTCCCCCCAAAAGTATTCCTCACCCCACTTGGCAGACAAAAGGTTGGAGACGTGTGTGGGGGGAGGGGCTCTTATAAAGCTGGCCATTCATCTGATATTTATATCTGTCTATATTCTAGTGCAGCGAGACACTTGAGGGACCCAGGAGTGTCTGTCAGTGTTCTCTGAAACTATAGAAAAATATACAGTAAAATAAGAATCATAAATACATACATCAGCGAGAGAGAGAGAGAGAGAGAGAGAGAGAGAGAGAGAGAGAGAGAGAGAGAGAGAGAGAGAGAGAGAGAGAGAGAGAGAGAGAGAGAGATAGTCTCCCAAGCCACCAGATGGTTAAATATAATGCTGGAAAACGTGAGGGTTATGACTAAATCCTCGCCTTGGTGTACAAAGAGCACCATGAATTTTTCACCTTTTCTTTCACAACATGCTATGCTCCTCACCACTTGCGCCACTCTCTCTCTCTCTCTCTCTCTCTCTCTCTCTCTCTCTCTCTCTCTCTCTCTCTCTCTCTCTCTCTCTCTCTCTCTCTCTCTCTCTCTCTCTCTCTCTCTCTCTCTCCCTCACACACACACACAAAGGAGAGCAGGTACAGCAGGAACAACAGAGGAACGAGAAAGGAAGTTAGGGAAGGGCAGGGAGCATAATCAGACAGGTTAAGGAATGGATGGCGCGAGAGAGGCAGGAAGGGAGGGGACCGCGCGGGGATGGAAGAAGGGCAGAGGGCAAGAAGGCGAGAGGTGAGGAGAAGAGACGCAAGGAGACAGGTGAGGTATTTGAAGACACTGGACAGAGTAAGATCGGTAGGATAGAAGTGATTAAATATTACTGAATTAATGCATCGCAACAACGAGGTCATACGTAGCTGCTTACCGTATCAGAAAAAAAAAAGAAACAAAAGACACCTAAGTTAAAGAAATTCAATAAAGCTGCAATTTATACAAACGTTGAGCCTCCCCACAAAGAGACGAGCAGTAACTTATGTTCCAAGGAAGAGGGATGAGAACGAAAGACGGAAGGAAGGCAAGGAAAGCGAATGGGTTAGCAATGCATGACGGCCGGGATAGGAAGGGATATGAGTGGCCAGGCACAGAGGAGGAAGACGGGACGGCTGAATGGTGAAGAGGGAACAGTTCAAAGGGGGATGAAATGAAAGAAAACTGAGTAAAGTTGAAGAGAACTAGAAAGAAGAGAATAGAGGAAAAGAGAAGAGAGAAGATTGGAGAGGTGCGGAAACGAGAGGAGAGAAGAGGAAAGAAGAGAAAAGATAGAAGCGGAGAAGAAAAAAGGAGAGGATGAGGGAAGGTAGAGGAAAGGAGAAAAGAAAAGAAAAGGGAAGAAAAAAGAGAAGAAGAGAGAAGAGAAGAGAAGAGAAGAGAAAAGAGGAGAGAACAGAGGACATAAGAGAATAGACCATATCATTATATAATAGAAAAAAGAAAGGGGAATGGGAAGAAATGCAGAGGATGCAGTAGTGGAATTAAAAAATGCCAAGGGGTTAGTTAGGCAAGGGCACGAGTGGTGGGCTGCGCCATCACCATCACCTTCATCGTCGTCGTCACCACCACCACCACCACCACCACCACCGCTGCCGCCGCCGCCTTAACCAGCTGGCGGGGCTCGCCACCAGGTATTTTTGGCGGCTGAAAATTTCAATGAATCTTTCTTCCTCTTGTCTGTCTCCGACCTTGACCTTGAGAGAGAGAGAGAGAGAGAGAGAGAGAGAGAGAGAGAGAGAGAGAGAGAGAGAGAGAGAGAGAGAGAGAGAGAGAGAGAGAGAGAGAGAGAGAGAGAGAGAGAGAGAGAGAGAGAGAATGAATTAATGATATTCCACATACGTCACATGAATAAAACTAATGAAACTGTAATAAAACTGAATACTAGCTAAGTCATGTGGTCAGGAAAACGATTGAGAATGGTGCACGTATTAACATAAAATCTAAAAATAAATATACAAATAAATAAACAAATAATAATAATAATGAAATAATAACAATAACAATAAAATAATGAATAAAAAGTGTTCAGTCTCACTTTTACTACATATCAAAAAGAAAAGCATGATTTCAGCAGCAATGAGAGTCTGTTTATTTATTTATTTATTTATTTTTTTACTCGAGGGGCAAAAGCAGAGTGAAAAATGCAGATAATTGTAACGTGTGTGTGTGTGTGTGTGTGTGTGTGTGTGTGTGTGTGTGTGTGTGTGTGTGTGTGTGTGTGTGTGTGTGTGTGTGTGTGTGTGTGTGTATGTAAGAGCCTCGGGGTGATAATATCATCCGGAATAACAAAACTAATAGCAACACAAACAAAGGATGAATGCAGTAAATAACAGGATGTTAACAGCGTGTAAGTAAAAGTAAAAATAAAAATAAGTAAAATAATATCAACAAAGAAAACCGACTCTAAAATCACTCTTGACAAAAAAGTTACACGATTTTTTAGCAAGTGAAGCAGAAAGCAGAATCGTGCTTTAACTTATGCTAGACACACTATCCGCGGTGTAGTGGCCAGCGCGCCAGGAAAAAAACCTGAGGCCTAGGTTCAAATCAAGGCTGGAGCAGTGGGCGCCAGATACCCCAGCTGCTCATCCTACCTTCAGGTTGGTCACTAGAGAGGTACCTGAGGACACTAGGGAAGGTGGACGGTGGAAATCCGGATGTCACAATGAGATATATCCCCCCACAGACTCAAAAGCCAATGAGATGAGAGCCGAGGCCATATACAGCTATAGCGCATGTCTCCAGCTTTACCTTTAGACAAAGAATGCAAGATACCAATGGTGGGAGAGAAAGAGTACAGCAAAATTAAGAAAAAAATAAAGTTGAAGTAGGCCAGGAGTAGGAATACTGAAAGAATTAGAGGGAAAGTCGAGGCATAACAGTAGTCGCTCCTCGCTCTGTACATACGAACACTGCAAACACAAAAACACAAAAAAAAGATAAAAAGACAATTCTCTAGACGGCGCATTTGTTCTTGTAATCACCACCGGATATTTTTCCCTCCTTTTTTCCCAAGGTGATAAATGCTTCCTTTGCTTGTGTCTCTCTCTTTTAGCTCTCATTATTGTCTTCCCACGCACAGCACAAGTTCCCCTTGCTTGGTGTGGGTGCCAGCTATACTTCCTTTCAGACAGATAATAACACCGACTCTTGTGTGTGTGTGTGTGTGTGTGTGTGTGTGTGTGTGTGTGTGTGTATGTGTGTGTGTGTGTGTGTGTGTGTGTGTGTGTGTGTGTGTGTGTGTGTTGGCTGTGGTCATTAAATTGTCTATCTATCTATCTATTCAAGAGTCTAACAATGTGTGTGTGGGAGGGAAGGTGGTTAAAGTGGGTTGTTGGGCAAGGTGAGTATCCGTTGACCAAGAAATAGAGACAAAGTAAGAGGAACAGCAGCAATAACAACAGATGGAAAAAAAATTATGACATCAAATTGCTATATTCTGGCTGATGGACTCTCAAGGTTTCCCGCACTGGAGACGTGAGAACCTTCAAGGGTTTGGAGGACTTATAACTAACATGACCCACTACACTTAAGTCCTGCGCTGATAAAGAGTGTAACATTTAAGACTAAGTGGCGTTGATAAAGAACACACCAATTAAGATAAAGTGCACCGCGTTGATACTGAAAATGTCCTGCGCAGCTCACCATTAAAGACAAAGCGCCCTCCGTTCATGTATATTACACACGACTAAGTGTTCTGCGCTGATGCAAAAGCATGAAGATCTGCCCTGCAATGGTGAAGGAAAATGACCCCTAAATAAATGTGTTACTAGTCCCGTGCAGAACAACGTGGTGGTAAGAGGATGGCAAGGAAAGTAGATGGACGGACGGATAGACACACAGACAGGCAATCACACAGGCATACGAAACACACAGACAGACAGACAGACAGACAGATAGAGCCCAGAAACATGGAGATATGGGCAAATGGACAGGCAAACAACAGAAAGGCAGGCAGACTGACGCTCAAGGAAGTGGAGCAACATTTGATTCTCTAAGCAAAACACTCAAGTTTGCTCTCAGATAACGCGTTAGATGGAGAAATGAGACAAGAAAATTTGCTGAGGTGGATAGAAAAGACGGGCAGCAGACAGAGATGAGTTAACGAGGCTTGGGGATCTTTTTTTCTCTTAAGGCTTTATTAAACTGAATAAACGAGCGCATACCCAACAAGAGGAGCGTGCGGTCTGAGGCATGAGGGATAGAAACAAAGGTTACATTGGAAAATTGCTCGATACTAACAAGACATTGGGCTTAATTCGAACAATCTAAGACAGTTCAGACAAATCTATCATATCGCACACTTTCTTCTTCTCTCTCTCACACAATTTCCTCATTTTGTTTCACCTTTGTTGTCCTACATCTCTTCCTTCAGATTATATAATGTACCTTAAGACAAAAAAAGAAAGATTAAAAGCTCGCAAGGGCCAACGGGGTTATTGTTGTTTGTCCTTCCTTTGTTTTTTTTTTCGTGTTCCTCCCGTCCCTTGACTGTTCCCGGATACTTCAGCGAAAGATCTGAGCTACGGCGCACCTTTGTTACCAATCACACACACACACACACACACACACACACACACACACACACACACACGCAACATATTATAACATATTATAAACCAGAATCAGAATCTCATGCACTTTATATTTCTGCCCGGAACCATGCCAAGTCTGTTCTCCAACTAGCCAAAAACTCCTTCATTAACAGAAAGTGTCAAAACCTTTCAAGATCTAATTCCCCTCGTGACTTCTGGCATCTAGCCAAAAATATCTCCAATAACTTTGCTTCTTCTTTCCTTTCTTTATTTCAACCAGATGGCACCACTGCTATCACATGCTATTTCTAAAGCTGAACTCTTCGCTCAAACCTTTGCTAAAAACTCTACCTTGGACGATTCTGGGGCTTGTTCCTCCCTCTCCTCCACCCTCTGACTACTTCATGCTATCTATTAAAATTCTTCGCAATGATGTTTTCCATGCTCTTGCTGGCCTAAACCCTCGGAAGGCTTATGGATCTGATGGAGTCCCTCCTATTGTTCTCCGAAACTGTGCCTCCGTGCTTGCACCTCGTCTAGCCAAACTCTTTCAGCTCTCTCTGTCAACATCTACCTTTCCTTCTTGCTGGAAGTTTGCCTACATTCAACCTTTTCATAAAAAGGGTGACCATTCTAATCCCTCAAACTACCGTCCTATTGCTTTAATTTCCTGCCTATCTAAAGTTTTTGAATCTATCCTCAACAGGAAGATTCTTAAACATCTATCACTTCACAACCATCTATCTGATCGCCAGTATGGGTTCCGTCAAGGCCGCTCTACTGGTGATCTTCTGGCTTTCCTTACTGAGTCTGTGGTCATCCTCTTTTAGAGATTTTGGTGAAACTTTTGCTGTTGCCTTGGACATTATCAAAAGCTTTTGATAGAGTCTGGCACAAAGCTTTAATTTCCAAACTACCCTCCTACGGTTTCTATTCTTCTCTCTGTAACTTCATCTCAAGTTCCTTTCTGACCGTTCTATTGCTGCTGTGGTAGACGGTCACTGTTCTTCTCCTAAATCTATTAACAGTGGTGTTCCTCAGGGTTCTGTCCTGTTACCCACTCTCTTCTTGTTATTCATTAATGATCTTCTAAACCAAGCTTCTTGTCCTATCCACTCCTATGCTGATGATACCACCCTGCACTTTTCCACGTCTTTTCATAGACGTCCAACCCTTCAGGAGGTAAACATATCAAGCAGGGAAGCCACAGAACGCTTGACATCTGATCTTCTAAAATTTCTGATTGGGGCAGAGCAAACTTGGTATTGTTCAATGCTTTAAAAACTCAATTCCTCCATCTATCAACTCGACACAACCTTCCAGACAACTATCCCCTCTTCTTCAATGACACTCAACTGTCCCCCTCTTCTACACTGAACATCCTCGGTCTGTCCTTTACTTATAATCTGAACTGGAAATTTCACAACTCATCTCTAGCTAAAACAGATTCTATGAAGTTAGGTGTTCTGAGACGTCTCCGCCAGTTTTTCTCATCCCCCCAGCTGCTAACTCTGTACAAGGGTCTTATCCGTCCATGTATGGAGTATGCTTCACATGTCTGGGGGGGTTCCACTCATACTGCTCTACTAGACAGGGTGGAATCAAAAGCTTTTCATCTCATCGACTCCTCTCCTCTAACTGACTGTCTTCAGCCTCTCTCTCACCGCTGCAATGTTGCATATCTAGCTGTCTTTTACCGCTATTTTCATGCTAACTGCTCTTTTGATCTTGCTAACTGCATGCCTCCCCTCCTTCCGCGGCCTCGCTGCACAAGACTTTCTTCTTTCTCTCACCCCTATTCTGTCCACCTCTCTAACGCAAGAGTTAACCAGTATCCTCAATCATTCATCCCTTTCTCTGGTAAACTCTGGAACTCCCTGCATGCTTCTGTATTTCCACCTTCCTATGACTTGAATTCCTTCAAGAAGGAGGTTTCAAGACACTTATTCATCAATTTTTGATCACTGCTTTGACCCTTTTATGGGACTGGCATTTCAGTGGGCATATTTTTTTTATTGGATTTTTGTTGCCCTTGGCCAGTGTCCTTCCTACATAAAAAAAAAAAAAAACTGTCCCCCTCTTCTACACTGAACATCCTCGGTCTGTACTTTACTTACGAGTATAATCTGAACTGGAAACTTCACATCTCATCTCTAGCTAAAAACAGATTCTATGAAGTTAGGTGTTCTGAGACGTCTCCGCCAGTTTTTCTCACCCCCCCCCAGCTGCTAACTCTGTACAAGGGCCTTATCCGTTCATGTATGGAGTATGCTTCACATGTCTGGGGGGGTTCCACTCATACTGCTCTTCTAGACAGGGTGGAATCAACAGCTTTTCGTCTCATCAACTCCTCTTCTCTAACTGGCTGTCTTCAGCCTCTCTCTCACCGCCGCAATGTTGCATCTCTAGCTATCTTCTACCGCTATTTTCATGCTAACTGCTCTTCTGATCTTGCTAACTGCATGCCTCCCCTCCTCCCGCGGCCTCGCTGCACAAGATTTTCTTCTTTCTCTCACCCCTATTCTGTCCATCTCTCTGATGCAAGAGTTAACCAGTATTCTCAATCATTCATTCCTTTCTCTGGTAAACTCTGGAACTCCCTGCCTGTTTCTGTATTTCCACCTTCCTATGACTTGAATTCCTTCAAGAGGGAGGTTTCAAGACATATATATATATATATATATATATATATATATATATATATATATATATATATATATATATATATATATATATATATATATATATATATATATATATATAGTCAAATTTTCGACACGTTCCAATGCGTGTAACAAGGAGATATTTTTAAAATTACACTTATTGTCTTCAGAAGCGGAAATGACGGTATTACAGAGAGGCTACTTTGTTACCCAAGCGACTCTACTGCTGCACAAGACAACACACACACACACACACACACACACACACACACACACACACACACACACACACACACATACACACACACACACACACACACACACAAACCTCACAAGACCTGTTTTCTACTTTGCTTGTGAGCCAATAAGAGAAAAAAAGACGTTCTATCATATTACATATTGTGAAATTCATTGCCGATAACACACACACACACACACACACACACACACACACACACACACACACACACACACACATACACACACACACACACACACACACACACCTTATCCACGTTCATTCTTCTAGTCTCTCCACGTATGTATCATTACAACTGTGATGTCTCTTTTCCATTGCACCGTTCCACACTCACACAGGGAAAGATGTAAGTAAAGGCATGATTTGGATCTGTTTCTAAAGTTGTATTTTTTTTTTTTTTTATTCCTGATATCCGACTCCCGTATTTCGTTTGTTTTTTCTCATGCCATTTTGGCCAATTGTATTGTATTATTTGTGTCATTATTACTGATGTTGTTGTTGCTATTATTATTATTATTATTATTATTATTATTATTATTATTATTATTATTATTATCATTACTACTACTACTACTACTACTACTGCTACACCACTACTATTATTACTATCATTACAATGATCATCGTTATCATCATCGTTAACAATACTGTCATCGTCATCATTAGTAACAGTAGCAGTAGTTGTAGCAGCAGCAGCACCACCACCACCACCACCACCAACCCTAGTACCAGCAGCTGCAGCAGCAGCATTACCATCATTATTGCCAACATTATCTTCTACCATGACCAAATCTATCGTTTCCCGAACACAGCATATAGCACATGAACGAAATAAAATAAAAGAAAAGAAAACAAAGGAAAACAAGAGATAAATGCCTCTTCTTCTCTTACGTCAGCAAAGAGAAACTGATTCACCTAATTTTCTTTTTCTTTCTTTCTCTCTGTCACTACCATGCATCCTCGCCGCCCACCGCGCTCAGTAACCACACCGTTCATCCTCCAACACTGCACTCACGAAAATGTTAAACAGTCACGGCGATATCTCGTATCCCTCTCATACCCTAATATTTACTGGTAAGCACTTCTTTTCCGTTGTGTCCATTAACATACTAGTGTGTACTTTCCTTCTACAAGCTCATCACAGTTTCTACGTATCTATGTAATTCTCCACCCAACCCATAAATTTGCAGTCCGCGTAGCGCATCATTCATATTAGTCTTTTGATATACTTTCTTCAAATCCACAAATGTTACTTATCTTCTTATTTCCTGTAAGGACTCTCATACTGAAGTTTTTTTGTGGCACAATTCACTTTCATAACAGTGGGTGACTCCAAAAAGCGAGAATGAACGGGGCCGAGGCCACATGCAGCCTTCCGCAGGGAGAGAAGACTAGCATGCACCTTTCACTTTTCCAAGGTTTCAACATTAAAGTACATAATACTGCAGTTGCCAGTGAAATTTCAAGTAAGTCATTGTAAAGAAAAGTTTCACAAAAAAAAACTAAGATGTTATTCGTCCCTTGAAATAATTTTATATTTACATTTTCCTTTCGGTCACCTTTTATTATATTTGTTTCATATAATAATAATAATAATAATAATAATAATAATAATAATAATAATAATAATAATAATAATAATAATAATGAAAACAACAACAACAACAACAACAACAAGAGCAGCAACAACAACAACAACAACAACAACAACAACAACAACAATAGGCAAGACCAAGAGCAGCAGAGGGAGTACAGAACAGCAGAACACAGAAAACCAGCAGGCAAAGTAGGGCGGGGGCAGCAGGGGACAGGGCTCGCCGCGCCCTGGCAAGTTATTATATGTTTTGTAGAACAGCGAAATGAGAGGCTCACTTCCGCCAGCAGGGAAGCAAGACAAGTCACGCAAGCCAAGACAGGGAGCTGCTTGGCCGGCTGCCTCGCCCTCCCACGCCGGGCTGGCAGCTCCTGCCCAATGGATACCTCGCTGGCTACACTTTTTTTTCTTCTACCCAGTTTTATTTACAGAGTTTTGTGCTGGTCTAGAGTTAAGGAAAAAAATTATATATATATATATATATATATATATATATATATATATATATATATATATATATATATATATATATATATATATATATATATATATACTCGTATATATATATGCTCACACACACACGGATATATGCTTGCCGTGAGCCATTTCATAAAGAACAACGAACTCAAAACAAAGCAGATTGCTGATTTAGTAAATTCAGACGTACACCAGAACATGCATTATCCTGTTCTCAAACCTTAAACGGGTACGGCTCCAGGCTTGTCTAAATGCTTAACCTCTGATGACTCACCCAACTATCAAGTCAACCAGTCATGGTAAGCAGCAGAGGCGTTGTGGGGGGAAGGATGATTGTGGATTGAGAACACGTGGGTAGGTGGCATTGACCCTGTGCCGTGGGGGACATGGAGTGAGACCCATGTTTTAACACCAGTGTGACCCACGTGTGATATTCTCTGCCTCTTCTGCAACGAAAAACATCAGCATTGGCTAATAGTGAACGTCCTCTTGGTAATTATTGTACTCAGGGAATAAGAATGGCTAGTCCACCCTTTCGCTTCTCAATCCTTTGAAGATACGACACAGATGGCCATGCTTGATAGTGTTCCTGAAAAGGAAGTTAACGTATTTATCTATAACAAGAACATATAGGATAGGCCCCTCATCAATAAAACAGAAAGATGCCGCGTAATTAGTTATATTAAGCTCAAATTAATTTATTTCGTAATAGGAAAAACTCCAAATCACTGATCTGCATAGCGGTACTAAGATGGCCTGGAATAGCCAGACAGCCGACAGAGAGAAGTGAAGAGGATGAGGAAAGGCCTTTGTCCTGCAATGGAATCATAAAGGCTGCTGTCCTTGATTATGATAAAGAACGAATATTTACGATACCTTACACTCTCCAACATCTTAGAAAAGAAATTTACGAAAGCAAGGAGAAACGCTTGGTCAGGAGTTAGAGGAGAAAAAAGGATGCGATATCCTTTATAACTAGTACTGCTCAAGGCCTTGGATCAAGCATGATTTAGTTGCGAGTCCATCGCCAAAAATCCGCCTACCAGCCACTGCCGCCAACTAAGGCTTCAAAACTCACCGAGATCAGTGTTGGTGCGTCTTTACCCCTTCCGCCGGGACTGCCATCGACACGAAGAATGGAAGGAATATAATGAATTGCCATCAAGAAAAAAATAGAAAAATAAAATAATCTTATCTAAATGTACTAAGGTATGTAAAGTAATCTATCTTCACGAGTCCTTGATCTCCCCCTCACGTACTAAGAGGAAGGACACGAATGAAAGCATCTCCGTGCACGCAGTCTACGTACAGCAGTGAATGATGTCGAAATGGCATCCCATATGAAAAAGAAGGCAGGCCAGATGGACAGATGATGGGGTGGCTAAGTACACAGGGTTAGGGATAGGAGTTCGTATTGTAGGGGAACCAAGAAGGGTGATGTAAGATGTAATGATGATGTAAGGTTAAAGTAAATTTTATATGTAGATGGAAGTAGGGCAGGCTGCAGAAGCACACACCACCCTGACAGCTGTAGCACAAGCACTCCACGCCTGGCCACACCTGCTCTCTCCTGACAGCACTTCCTCGCTGATAATGATCGCTCCCCAATATGTCGTCCTGCAGCCGTTACTGGAGGAAAGAGAGAGAGAGAGAGAGAGAGAGAGAGAGAGAGAGAGAGAGAGAGAGAGAGAGAGAGAGAGAGAGAGAGAGAGAGAGAGAGAGAGAGAGAGAGAGAGAGAGAGAGAGAGCACCCTCCACGTAAGGTAATGATGAGCATTCACCACGGAGCAGCTCGCCGGATCGTGATGTCAGGAGCACGGGTCTGTGCTGCGAGGTGTGGGCGGCGAATACTAAACCACCACCTTCGGGATGAGCCAAGAAAACTGGTATTTCCTACTTTCTTTATGAGCATTTTCTGAACCAAAATCCAAATTGAATTATGTTTGTTATACGACGTTTTGGAAAAGAGGCGAAAAACTAAGGAAGGAATAGACTTGTGAAAGTAGTGATGATGGTAACAACTGCATCATCATCATCATCATCATCATCATCAGCAGCAGCAGCAGCAGCAGCGGCTGCGGTGGTGGTGGTGGTGGTGTTGGTAGTAGTAGTAGTAGTAGTAGTAGTAGTAGTAGTAGTAGTAGTAGTAGTAGTAGTAGTAGTAGTAGTAGTGTTTCAGTAGTAGTAGTAGTAGTAGTAGTTTCACTAGTAGTAGTAGTAGCAGAAGTAGTAGTAGTTTCACTAGTAGTAGTAGTAGTAGTAGTAGTAGTAGTAAGACAAGGAGGGAGGGTAGAAAATATTATTATTATTATCATTATTATTATTATTATTATTATTATTATTATTATTATTATTATTATTATTGTTATTATTACTATTATACTATTATTATTAATATTGTTACTTATATGATTAATTTCATCATCATCATCGTAATTGTACTTTATATATTGTTAACTTCTTACTTTCACTTCCCAAAGAGGAGCATAACACACCCTGACAGTGTGCCACCCTGAGCACTGGGCGGGTGGCGGGGAGGGCGGCGTGAGTTGTGGGGAGTCATGGCCGCCGTCCCTTTGACCCAACGGCGCCATTTTGGTCTGCACCACTGTATTGGTGGCAGGCGGGATTTATGGCAGCGGGGGTCGAACCTAACCAACCATGCACCTCGCCTACTCGATCCGCTCCTTTATTCCTGGCCCCACCATGTGACCTTGTTTTTTATGGCGTCTAACTTCAGCCAACCAATTAATTATTCTCGATGGCGGTTCTCATAGCAAAGTAAAACCTGCTAATATCCACAAAAGCACCAGGATGTACCACGCAGCAAACAGGAACCAAGAACAAGGGGAAACCATGTGCCAGGTACAAAGCAGTAACTTCCTGTCCCGGCCGCCACCCTATCATGGCCCCGCGCCTCGTTCCGCCACTCCCAGAGCACTTAGCGTTCTTAGCCTCGTTCGCCTCCCCGTTACCTCGTCCGCCCAGACCAAAACACACCGCTCCCAAAACAATCCTGGAACGTCCACCTCTTGCCTTGCCCCATCCGGCCCCGCCCGGCCCCACCTTGCCTCTCCTCGCCTCGCCTCGCCTCGTCTCACCTCGCCTCCCGCCATGCAGCCTCGCGGAACCTGTCTTATTTCCCACACGGCAGCAGCTTCGTCAACGCAAGCAACAGCAACAACAGCAGCAGCAGCAGCAGCATAACATCCTGTCGTCTGGATCCGGGAGACGAGACATCGCACCCAAGCGAGTTTTTATACGTCTCAGTCTGATGTGATGGTGTGTACGTATCTTTCCTGCAGCCTCCTTTTTATTCTCTCTCTCTCTCTCTCTCTCTCTCTCTCTCTCTCTCTCTCTCTCTCTCTCTCTCTCTCTCTCTCTTTGTCGATTGTAAAGTACCTTAACATCCTGAGTGACTTTTAGCTCGTAAGCCGGCTACACAATACACAAACACAAAAGGTTATCTTCGATGGAGAGTGACCCAAAACCAGAAGGGATATTTATTTAGTTGTCACTGATCCTTTGTTTACCGTGAGTCATAATATCTCTATTTTCGAATGCTGTGACGATACGGATATTGAGCATTCAGCAGGAGTTTGGTGAGCTTTCAGCAAATCGGGTTAAGCAGAAAATCTTTCTAGATATAGAAATTCTAAATCATTTAAACGTAAATTCCACACTTGGACTTGCTCTGTGCAATGCGTTGAATGAAGAAACACTACAATCTGATAATTCCGGACGTTACCTTCACCACTAACTCTGTAATTTCCTAAACAACGCGGCAATAAGCTTATCAAACAGAATACCGATGATTTATTACAGATTCTCTTTCAAGAATAAAGTCGTCATACAGATTTCGTTATACAACATGAAGTATCGAATACCTGTCCATTACAGCACACGTCCTGTGAGGACAATCGATTCGCACGGATGACGAGGAGAGAAAATTATGCAGTTCTCGTCTTCTCGTCACCTTGGTTCCTGTACGTATAACGACCAAAAATGTCTTGGAACATGCACATAGTTATCCAACACCTTCCTTAAAGTTATTCAACACCTTCCTTACGTAAACAATTCCAGATGGAAATAAATTCTAGTTACTTCTCAACCCAACGGAAAGAAATATAAAGCCTAACTTTACTCAACGAATTTAAAATGACATTCTAATTCAGGGAACAAGTAATAAGTATATGAGAATATACAAGAATCAGGGGAGTATTTTTTGTTCTATTTTGTACTATTACTTCTACTAGTATTACTACTTTTATGTACTACTACCACTACTACTATGTACTACTACCACTACTACTATATACTACTACTACTGCTATTACTACTACTACTACTACTACTACTACTACTACTACTACTACTACTGCTCATAATCAGTATTGCAGATTATCTTCCCTTTCCAGACGAAGCTCTAGTCGCAAGTCCAATATAACGATCAGTGTTGTGCTCTATTTGCACAGTGACAGGTTTCGACATAGTTATCCCCACTATGCAGTGTTCACTACTGCCCTGCGCAGACGTCAAACATTTGTACCAATACACATCAACACCGACACGCAAACAAATGATGGTCTGGCGTGTGTGATGTGAAGTTTATTTAAGGTGAGCTTCATTGTAATCTCTCTCTCTCTCTCTCTCTCTCTCTCTCTCTCTCTCTCTCTCTCTCTCTCTCTCTCTCTCTCTCTCTCTCTCTCTCTCTCTCTCTTTCACAACACACACACACACACACACACACACACACACACACACACACACACACACACACACAAAGCCCGTGATTCAGCCCCGGGAGGAGGTGAGCAGGAAACCCTACTCGTCCCTATGATGTTGGCCGACCCGTGACTCAACTCGATATGCGATTATGTCCACTCCACTCACTACGGGGAACTTCAGGTGAGTCTTACCTTACAAGTGACGACGCCGGGACGGAGCAACACTGCAAAAACGAAATATCAAGTGCTTACACAAAATAAATACATGAACGAACAGATAAGGTAATGAATAAATTTATAAACATAAGTGAATGAATTGATAAATAAATACACAAATAAATAAATAAATAAGTAAATAAATAGATAAATAAACAGCGACTTCAAATCGAGTAAAAGTAATGTACATGAAATATGTAATTCACCAAAAATGTTTGTTGTTTCCTAATTAAAGAATTCCTTCCTCATAGTATTAAAACATTTCAGTTAACGAATTTTTCACCGGTTCGTAAAGGAAATCTCTCTCTCTTAAATACACGTAAACTAACACACACACACACACACACACACACACACGTAACCATTTATTTTTTTGTCTTACCAACTCTCTCTTACTCTCTTAATATGACCAAAACATTGAGTATAGGGCATGCCGGATTCTGATTTGTGCCGATGTGGTGTGTGTGCGTGTGTGTGTGTGTGTGTGTGTGTGTGTGTGTGTGTGTGTGTGTGTGTGTGTGTGTGTGTGTGTGTGTGTGTGTGTGTGTGTGTGTACTAGTTCTTTCAGTGGACAATCAGGGTAATACTGTGACGGTTTACAGTCTTCCACGTGTCTTGTGCCGCCGCTCCGTGTTTAGGTTGCTCAATACCGAGGGTTTCTAGCGCTGCAATAATGTGTAAAGCATTCAGTAATGATCCTGAATTGCTAGAGTTACAACAAAAAGTGATGCTGATTATGATAATTGTGTTCAGCTTGGCAGGCTAATGTCTCACCCAGAAAATCTTCCTTATCACTACTCTATTAATTTTATGATATCCAGCCGACCCTTAACATTATGTCATTCTCTTCAGGTAAATGTAAATTTCGTTTCTCTTCTTCAGTAATGTTAAGTTGCACGAATCGCTGAAATGTCAGTCTTTTTCATTCTTCATCATGTAATTTTCATTTTACACGGAGGAGTCATGGGCGCCTATATGGGCAAAATCTCCTTTACTTACAGGTGTGATCAGTATTATTAATCTGTATGAAAACACTAAGTACTTGTCTCAGTACCTAAACTTTTCTTCATCGATATTCTAGCCATCTCCCTATCCGTCCCCTGTCCTCTCTCTCTCTCTCTCTCTCTCTCTCTCTCTCTCTCTCTCTCTCTCTCTCTCTCTCTCTCTCTCTCTCTCTCTCTCTCTCTCTCTCTCTCTTTGTTACATAAGCATGAGCAGTGCCAATGTTCTCTCAGCTTTTACGTTCCTCACACAATTGAAATTTGCGGTATTTTCCAACCCAAAGTGTTCTTCTTTATAATTCAATAATAAACTGGTGGTGTTTACATTCCGTTGGCTAGGTGTTCCCGCCCACCACTCTCCGCTGCGCCGCCACTCCCTTCGCGCGCATTTACGAGACATTTATGGTTGGGTAAGACCACCTTGGCGCCTTCGACAATGATCTTCCCTTAAATATTAATGATAACCTTAGACAAGTGTTAACCACTTACGCGTCTATAATGTGGTCAACTCCAAGGGGAACACTCACCCTCTTCCTCGTCCCCTCCCGCATCCCCTCGCTGCAGCCACGACTGAAGCTCCGCCGGGATGTGAGCGCCTCGCATCGCCGGGTAGCTGCGGGAGGATGAGTGGTAGGTCTAGGTACTTCATGCCCCCGGGAAGTCCTTAAGATAGCTTATCACCTCACTGCACATGTCACTTGGTGGTTCATATGAAAACAGGGACATGAGCACCGTAGTTCATCCACAAAAAAATGGTTGGACTAGTTCGAGGAATCACCAATTTACTCTTCTTTTAATATCTGAGCGCGAGAAATTATGAAATACATGTACCAGAATTAAAAATGCAATAGGTGCTGGTAGTGTTTTACTGAGTGCCACCTTTGAGTAGGAGTCTGGGCCCAAGCTGTCCATCCCTATGGCTCACTTGGGCTGTCATCATATTAGGCGTTATGGTTACATTCTCAACGCCTTAAGTGAATCAAACAGTCCCCAGAAAACTTTAATCGTCCTAAAAGTGACCGAAGGCCGTATCAGCCCCTCATGGACACTGATAACTGGTAAACATTCTTTTTAAATTATCAGTGGAATCAGCGGAATCACTGATTCCACTGATTAAATTATCAGTGGAATCTTCAGTACAAATCTGTAGCGAAAGATTTCCGCCGCTTCACAAAAAAAAAAAAAAAAAAATCATAGCTCAAGAAAATGGCAGCACAGAAATAAGCAGATGAGTCAACAAACTACATTATTATCAAAGGGATGATGCTTTTACTTTTCCCTCTTTTTTTGAAAAGATGGTAGTGACATCAGGTGAGAGATTACCATATCACTGTGAGGTCGGCATCTGTTGTCATATTTGTTTACACGGCGAGCAAGCACAGATAGCGCTGATAAACCGGATAGATAGCAATTGTAAAAAATTTGTTTTTAATCTCTGTTTAGTTCGTGGGTAATAGAATATGACAGAATTTAGTCTAATGACTGTCCTACAAAGCTCTTTATGAGCCGTACTCTTCATCCATTCCAGACAAGAACAACATGACACAAGAAGACATGAAGGTCGTGGCAATAATTCTGACCTGCTTGGTTTTGCACATGATTATGACGTACGTATGTCATCGTTTTGAATGCAACGTTCTTCATTTATACAACAGAAACCAGAAAGAATATACATGTTTACAAGTATGTAGATCAGTACTGTATATACGTATGTATGCATGTAAATACCAGAAATAAGTCCTACTACAGACTGGTGAACAAAAGAAGGCTTATTTGAGAGGTCATGACGAGAGGTTTACGACGGGGCAGGCCATTAGGAAGCCATGCAAATGCATAATCCTTTGACAAAAAATACAGAATCAGGTGACGGCAAACATTGTCACAAATTGTGGGATTGTGGGGCAAGGAAGAAGGATCATTGCTTCACAAACTCACCTCCCAATTCAATCACTAGTGAGTCACGTAATGGGAGTCTGTGCGTGGCTTCTCTGTAACACCATCACAACAACGCCCCTCTACATGCACACTGTCTTCTCCCCTACGCCATCTGACCCTATAGCCGCGGCGGCGTAGATCAGAAAATCTGCCGCACTAGTGCCAGACAGCGTGTCAGCGAAATCAAGTGTGTAGTGTCTGAACAAATTAATGTTTTAGACATTTAAAAGAACATAAGTCTATAAAGAAATAAACATATAACACGTTAGATACTTGAGAAATAACAAACGACACAAAAGACACGAAGAACAAGAAAATACTAAGTAGATGAGATAGCTTAAGAGAGCGGGAAGAGCTGAGGAATGAGGAAACCTGGATCTCAAGGTAACAATAACTTGAGCCAATTACGTAAAAAGATTAAATGTCTCGCGGCGCTGTACAAAACTGAGGCGATATCACGTTTATCGTCACACATCAGAAGCTGTCTTAAGTGCTGGATTTTTTTTTTTTTTCAAGTTAACGTAGGCGTGTCCAGTTACGAGAATTCTATTGCTGGCCTCCGCACGTTGTCTTTATGAGTGTTCACATGATACACTGCGCAGACACATTTTTCCACATTCAGCTCAAAACATGTCGCGCTGCCTACAAGACTCGTCCACTGCGCTATGCTTTGGGTGGGGGCACGGAGGAGGAGGAGGAGGAGGAGGAGGAGGAGGAGGAGGAGTTGGTGGTAGAGTGTAAAGAAAACGAAGGCGATAGCGATGACGACGACGATGACGAAGGCGGCGAATGGAAAGTAGGGGGAGAAGGGAAACGACATAAAGGGCTACACCAACAAGAACGACAAGAATAAGAAATTGGAGAGGAGGGAGAGGAGGAGGAGGAGGAGGAGGAGGAGGAGGAGGAGGAGGAGGAGGAGGAGGAGGAGGAGGAGGAGGAGGAGGGGGCCTCGACAGGAAACATACCTACAGTGCGCTCAACAGAAGCATACACTAAACATTTTTGGCAATTTCAAAACCCCTTCTGGCGGCTAGGAAAAACACTGCTAGACTTCCGGTTCCATCCAGGTAGGGCAATATCCGTCACGGGGCGTCACACAACTTTCACTCAGCCGGGATCCAGGTAAGGGGAGTGCAGGTAATGGATGGCGGTGATGATGGCAAGTGGCGATAGCAGACCCAAGCTTCCCTAATGGCGTTATTCACCCATTCACAACCTAACCGCGATGGAAGCAATTCAACACTTTCAAAATTGCTGGTGCGTAGTACCTTCAGTAGTACATGGGAGTATTGGTGTGTGTTGCTACTGCGTTTCTTTGTAACCTGCTCCTCTTTCTGGGGGTTCTTGTTTATCAGTTACAGTGTGTTGTTGTTGGTCGGGGTCACAGCACGTGGTGGAGGGGAAGAGAGGAAAAAGCAGCTGCCCTCGCCACCACCACCACCGCCGCCGCCGCCGCTCCCCTTCAAGTTCCCACCAGTCAAAACAAGGTATATGACTGACTGGAAATTACATACGGGCTCTCTCTCTCTCTCTCATCTCTCTCTCTCTCTCTCTCTCTCTCTCTCTCTCTCTCTCTCTCCCTCTCTCTCTCTCTCTCTCTCTCTCTCTCTCTCACACACACACATACACACACACACACACACACAACACTACTACCGCCGCCATCATCACCGTCTCCACCACCACATTTTGATCTTCATAAACCGAGAGGGAAATGAAATAGAAATATAGAGAAAAAAATTAAACACCAAGAACCGAGTGGGACGGATGATTGCGGTTCCTTTTTCCTCTTTCCTCGACCCCTTTCTTCCACTTCTACCGGTAGGAGGAGGGAAGGGAAGAAGAAGGTGGAGGAGGAGGTGAGGGGAGAGGAGGTCGACAGGGGTTTCTCGGGGAGGGGCGTGGGTGTCCGGCGGCGCTCTCCACACAAAGGCGCGGGAGTCGACGCACCCACGTGGACCCAAGAGAGCTGTTTGTCCGGGTATTTACGTAGGTAAGTAGTTCCTGTCTCGTCTCCTGTTTCGCGCCCCACAGCCAAGTAACCGAGGGTGGATGGCGCCTCTCAGTGTGGTCACAACACCGCCCACCACCACCACCCGCCGCCATCCGCCACCACTGCTGTCCTCGTCTCTCTGGTTCCTGTCGCCGCTACGCCTCGTCATTAAGGACCATATTCTGAACAACTTCTGTGCACCGCACCCTCACTAGTTTCAAAAGGTTCTAGTTAAAGTGACATGGGTTTTTACTTTTTTTTATTATTTATTTTTTTTTTTTACGGTTCTAGTGAGAGATTAACATTATTTCTACATTATTAACAGGAGAATCACTCTTGAGAACTTGACGAATCTATCCCTGCGGCCTTGGAAAATGGTCTTGGTGAGAGAGCAAAGTGTTTCTGAGTACGGGCCTATGTTAGAGTGAGCGCTTTAATCTCTCATCGCCAGAATGTCGTGGTTACTGGTAGTATTTATATCTACCTAGTTGCAGCATACAAGGACTGAGTAGCACGAGTATGATCTGTTCTCCGTACCTATTCTTACACTCGTTCAGTTGTGCATAAGGATGGATGTAACTGTTTCCTTTATTCCCTTGTCATCAATCGTCATTACCACTAATCATCGTCAATATCATCCTCATTAGTATTACCGATCACCTTCATCATGTCACCATCATCATCATCATCCATCACCACAATGAAAACCAACATCATCATTATCATCATCATCATCCATCACCTTCTTAAGGACCATTACCATCATCATCACCATCATCCATCATCTTCAGTGTCAACCGTCGTCATCATCAGCAATTAACTATTCCCCGTACGAAACAGGGGGAGGGAGCGTGAGTGGGGACGTGGGGGAATGGGAGTCGCCATGAACAAAAAGTAATTAAAGTTAAATGTGTAATAAATCACCCGGTGCTACACGTCTATTCCCTTGCCACTCCGGCGCCCAAACTTTGCACTCGTGCAGCTCCGGAAGGCTTAGAAGTGTTATAACGAGCGTCAAATTACTGGTGACAAAAATATCGTGTGTGTGTGTGTGTGTGTGTGTGTGTGTGTGTGTGTGTGTGTGTGTGTGTGTGTGTGTGTGTGTGTGTGTGTGTGTGTGTGTGTGTGTGTGTGTTTGTGTAAGACTAGCAACAGCAGATCCTTGTCAATCCTGACTTAGGGCAGCGGTGGATAGGAACAGAAAAAAAAGAAAAAGAAAAAACATTCACTTATATCACATCACGTGTCTCTCAGAAGTAAACACAAGCGAAGAATTTCCAATGAGCAAGACACAAGCGGAGGGTCGTAAAAGTGTGTTGGCCAGCAGAAAGAAGAAAAAGGCAGGGAAATAAAACGGAAACAAGAACATGCCTTAGTAAAGAGGATGGCGACAAACGTTTTAACATACGAAATACACTAAAAATGCAATCTCTTTATGGAAATTAAACTCGGCCGCCTGCCAGCAACAACTACTTGCCATGCCAGTCACGTCTGCTGCCACTGAGCTTGCCACACACACACACACACACACACACACACACACACACACACACACACACACACACACACACACACGCACAGGAAAAGCACGCGGCGGGGGGTCTTGCCGGGAGACAGTATACTCGTAGAGGGTGTCAGTTAGCATAGGGTAGCCTAATGTAGATACACACACCTCTCTCCCTCTCTCTGACTGATCTCCCCCCAGCTGGCGTCACCTGCCTCACGTAGCTTCGCTGACACCAAGGTGGAACTCATTGTGTGTAATTAAGTTCGCCTGTCTCTCGTCGCTGAGGCATGAGTGGCGGGGGAGGGAGTGATGGGGATGAAAGGAGAGAAGATAGAGCGCGCCATGTTTCTAGGGTCCACATTCCACATTCATTTTTACTTTTTATACCTGTTACCTGCACGAGGCACAGATCTCACATGAGTTACAAACCTGACAACTATTTATGTGCATGACTGCATTCTAGGGACGCCGCTGACAATACCTCGAATAGCCATAAGTTCGCGTGACCAGTGTTTGTTTCATGAAATTATTTCACGAGCTTCTGGTTATACGTCCTCTGTTCTGGTTTCGAATTCAGAGTGGGAGAGGCGCTGCACGTTTAGTTAGTCTGTCATGGTATCAGTTCTTCAGTCCAGACTGAAATTGACACCAGTGAGACGTCACACGACTAACTTTTCTCTTAATTTATAAATCCTCATTCCGAGACATAAAGTGAAGCCGACAGAGCCACCACATGATCTACTTGTCTTCTGAGTCATAAGTCTCTATACGTCTTGACCCATTGTCAGTCTGAGAGAGATGTCATGCTATCAGTTTGTCTATTGTTGCAAATTCTGAATACTAAACTCAAATTTTCGCTGAGAGACGACACACGGTCAACTGTATAATGTCTTCAGTAAAAACTCCTTAGTCGTAAGCTTATATTCAGGCCAAGAGACGCCAGTTGGTCAGTCTGTCTGTCGATTCTCATCTATGGACTGGTCGTCATGTGTGCACCTTGTGGTCGCTGTCCACCGCAGTCTTAGCATTCAGAGCACAACGATAAGACGTAAGACAAAGTGCTTTGGCTCACTTACAGATTCTGAGTAAGTCTTCTTTTTCTCCCTTTTTTTTTTTTTTTTTACTATGATGAGCTAATAATCATATTGTAACATCTTCATTTGAAGGTAACAGTGCCTGTCTTCATTTAATCAGTTACAGTATGTTTATTTTTCATAATCAAGACAATAATCTAACATAATCTCTATCATAAAATGTCCTCATCATGTCAAGAAGCAGCAAATTCCACGTGTGTGGTTGACTGATTTAATCTGATCTAATGGCCCGCAAACACGAGGTCATGTGGCGCTGAGATTCGACGTGGTATGTATTGTTTCCCATTACTCCATAACGCTTCAAGACGCGCAACACGGAGGCAAGACAAAGAAACATAAAGATCCGGATGACGCGCGGCAAATGAGATTAATATTAGGTGCCGTTCACAACGCGGTCACTTCCTGCGGACAAACTATTTCTCTCCAAAACGGGTGATCACGTGGGCGCCATTTCTCACCCCGCCGTCCCCTCCTTACCACAAACACACCACACCTGCGGCTGAAATGACCGAGGAACATGAGCGCAATCCGTCTCCGTCCTGCCGCTCTTACCACTCTTATCATCATCCCGGTAGTCGACACTCGGGAAGTGAGGGAAAATCAGGTAGCAAAAAAGAGAGCACCAATAAGCTGAAGTACAAATCATCAACCTACACACCGCACTTCAACACGCGTCAGTTCCCTTGAGGCGGTTATAATTGCACAAGAGTGAGATTGTTTTCTTCCTCGCTCTCCTTCGTTGGAGAAAAAGAAAACGAAGCAATATACGGCAGTGAGCGGAAGTTTGTGAGGAATGCCGGGGGGATGCGCGGTACCATACAGCTCTGTTGCTGCGGCTTGTTAGATCAATCAGTTAATCAATCAATCATGCATATATCATGAGGGAGACTTGAAATGTTATTTTCCTCATGTAGACATAAATTGGTTTGTGCGATGAGTGGTGACTGAAAGACCTCAAGCCTGTAACTGTAAAGAAAAAAAAAAAATTAAAAAATTGTGATACGTCGTGTTAGTCGGAAACGGAATAACTGACTCCAGAGCTCATCTAGTATTTTTTTTTCCTTTTTTAATGTTTCGGCGTATCAATTTTCTAATTAGGTATTACCACAACCCGAACGCTTCCTGTAGTTCGCGCTTCGAATATCAAACATGAATACCAAACAACCTGCATACCAAATGACATGGATAAAAATGTTAAGCAACAAAACAATCGAGTATCAAGTTATCTGCTCCACGGAAGAGCTGAGGCAAGATCCTGTAACCTTGGGCTGAGGTACGAAGGGTGACGCGCTCCGCGGCCTGAACTCAAGGGAACGAGTGGTGGGAGGGAGACGCAGGGTGGCACTGGGGTGATTGGCAATCATTCGCCTGGTTAACGATTACCGCGGGACGCTGACACTATTCCGGCTGATTTCTTGGAGGCGAGCTGCTTGGGAACGGCACGGGGGAGCAAGGAGATTGTCGCTGGTCTTCAGTGAGAGGCATGAACGAGACTCTCCCGATGACAATTGCTTACATGGAATCTTTCTCAAGCAAAGATCCCTCTTTTATGCTAACATGATAACACTAATCAGGATTGCTGTTGGTCACACATTACACTAAATACCATCATTATTGAGGTATTTAGTGAGGAAAGCCATGCTAACCTCAACCCCGTAACGATGTTCTCCTAGTGTGGGGTCTTTAAGTTACAATATATACTTAATGAGGCTGTACGAGAGACAGACAGTGACTGGATGACGTGACAGGACAGTGGGCTCTCTTAACTCACTCCCTCGGTAACGAGCATTATACACTGCAGAACCACCCCCGCGTTGAGCCTAAGCTGCTGCACCATAACACCAGGGGAACTTTCTCTTCTGGACTAAAAATAAGCACGGTGTTGGTGAGGAAGAGTTTTGTGGCGGAGCAGTGACGCCTGTGCAGACACCAGGGCAAATATACAGAAAAAATAGTCCTGGTTATTTATGTGTGTGCAATACGAGACACTTTTTGTTAATGTTATGTCTCAGTTTGGCTCCAATTCACACAGTGCCAGACGCTCTCACTCTACAGGGACGGTGAGAATCGATCTGTGCTGCCTTCTTGTCATTGCCACTGTAGAAACACACACACACACACAAACACACACACACACACACATTCTCTCTCTCTCTCTCTCTCTCTCACACACACACACACACACACTTCAACAAAGCAAGTCTAGCATAATGTACACATTTATGAGAGCGTCGTCAAAATAAAACAAAATTATTTGTATACGGAGACTTCTTGACAAGGAGAAAATGCGGGTGAATTTCCTGCGTGAATAAACAAATAATCACTATTTATTCTATTGCAATGCTGTCCAAACTGGTTCTGTCTTCACCGTGCGGTTGACCTGACCTGACCTACAGTGGCCCTACCAGCAATTGCAGCCCTGAAGCCAAGAACATTTTACATCTAGACTTTTCTCGCTTGAGTTAAAAGGAAAAGTAAGGAATGGAAAATAGGAGAATGTTCAGAGGTAAATGTGAGTCTTTCTGATTCTGTGTTAAAGATACTGCTGCTCGGGGCGGTTTATGAAGGAGGGAGGGAGGGAGGGGGGGAAGGAGGGAGAGAGAGAGAGAGAGTGAGAGAGAGAGAGAGTGAGAGGAGAGAGAGAGAGAGAGAGGACGAGAGAGAGAGAGAGGAGAGAAGAGAGAAGGAGAGGAGAGGAGAGAGAGGAGAGGAGAGAGGAGAGAGAGAGAGGCGAGAGGAGAGAGAGAGAGAGAGAAGTTTTCGCTATACACTATGTAGTTCACGTTCTGTTGTAAGTACAAGTGATTATTTTGCCATTACACACACATACACACACACACACATACACACACACACACACACACACACACACACACACACACACACACACACACACACACGTAATAACCACTCCTTTTTTGGATTCTACGATATAACACTCAACAAACTTTGTACAAAATTCAACCGTGCTTTTCACCTTCCTTCTCTCGCAATTCCTCCCCACGGCACTTCCACTCTCTCCTTATGCCTCCTTCCCTCTTTTTATGCCTCCTTCCCTCTTTGTCTCCCTCTATCATTCTTTCATTCCTTCCCTTCATCTCTCTTCATCCCCATCTTCCTTCCTCCCCTTTCTCCTTATGCGTGGTCACTCAGGAAACTGCAGCAACACGCAATAAACACGAGATTCAAATATCGCTTCGCCCTTCACGATAATCCGAGGAGGTACGCTATTCTTCCACGCCTCCCTCCCTCCCACCCGCCCTCGCGGTTCACCATCCGCTTTACAGGACGTGTTTTCAATATTTTCACCATTTTTTTCCTGTATAGTAAAGAGTGATTTAAACCGCGCATAGGGTTCGAGATGGAGATGGATATGTAGAGTAAGTAGACAGATTCAGCAAATTTAACAAGCTCTCTCTCTCTCTCTCTCTCTCTCTCTCGTCTCATCTCTCCTCTCTCTCTCTCTCTCTCTCTCCTCTCTCTCTCAAATGGAATTCTAAAATTGAAAGAGTTGTGATGTGTCACTGGAACCTTGTTTTCTGCACAAGCGCGCGCGCGCACACACACACACAACACACACACACACACACACACCCACACACACACACACACCACACACACACACACACACACACACAATACGGGTACAGTGTGTAGCTTTTATGACCATATCACATGAAGATTAGAGAGAGAGAGAGAGAGAGAGAGAGAGAGAAGGAGAGAGAGAGAGAGAGAGAGAGAGAGAGAGACGAGAGAGAGAGAAGAGAGAGAGAGAGAGAGAGAGAGAGAGAGAGAGAGAGAGAAACATGTTGCAAGAACAAGAGAAGCAACAGGAAACAGGAATAATCTTTCCCCCTACACACACACACACACACACACACACACACACACACACACACACACACACACACACACACAAGAAGCATCTTCATCAGGACTGGCTGCTGGCAAATCTGACTGAACTGTTATCATCCAAAAAGACAACGAAGGAAGGACTAATACCCTCAGCTCCTCGCAGGTCTCCTTGAATGCATCCAGGCGCCCCTCACCCCCTCCTCCCGGCCTCCCTGCGCCGCCTCTACGTCCCACCCTCCCCTGCTTCATCTTTTTACATAACGCTCCCCTCCCTTGGCATGAGAGGGGAAGCGAGGGAGGGAGAGAGGTAGGGTAGGAGGAAAAATAAAGGGAGAAACCTTGGGGGCACCAACAGCCAAGCAAATTAAAAATATATCATCATTATAACATTATTCGCAATATTTAAAGTGTGCGAAACATTTTGTGGAGGAAGAGTGTGGGGCGGACAGGGTCTTCCCGAGCCGAGGTCAGAGGGCTCTTGTGGAGGTCAGACTAGGACCCCCCTTCTGCGTCCCCCCGCAGGCACAAACAGCGGGAGCCAGGCGAAGGAGCGCTTTGGAGTCGAGACCAAGGAACTCTGACCGGGAGGGAGGAAGAGAGGGAGGGGCGGGAGGGGAGGCAGTGAGTCTCTCCGCTCATTAACGACCCCCTGTTGCATGAGACTAACGCTCGCCGCCCTCAAACCTTCTGCTCACTGTAACTTTTATTATTTTCCGTTTTGTATTGCGTCCTGGCTCTCTATTTTTTATTATTATTATTTTCCCCTTTCTTTTCATCACAACTCAGCTCTCGTGCAGTAAAGCGAGCCTGCAAGTACACATAACTCACTCCGTTCTTTCATTTTTTCTTTTTTTTTGTTTGTTGTCAGATATTATTACGTCGCTGCCATACTTAACTGTCACTCAGTGGTTCGGTTTAGCACTTCATCACATTCTTTTCTGCCAAACACACACACACACACACACACACACACACACACACACACACACACACACACACACACACACACACACACACACAAACACACACACATACACACACACACACACACACACATCATACCCCCCTCAGGCTCCACCAAACGCTGTCTCTTCCTTGCATAATTTCCTGCATTTTGGAGCGCGGTAAAAACACCTGCATTAGCCTGGTATCAAATATAGTGCGTCGTAACGAGGCAATACCTGCTCGGGGCACGCAGAGGGGAGGCCATCGATTTCATCCCTCGCGGCTAATTACAGGTGAGAGGCTGAGGTGTGCCTGTCGCCGGCTGCAGGTGCGAAGGGGGGTAGGAGATGGGGTGGGGGTGGGGGTGGGGATGGTGGTGATTGTGGTGGTGGTGGTGGAGACCAGCACGGAAAATTAGAGAACTTTTTTTCAGGGTTTTCTGATTATAAGACTTTAGAAACAATGCAATCTTTCTCTCTCTCTCTCTCTCTCTCTCTCTCTCTCTCTCTCTCTCTCTCTCTCTCTCTCGTCCGCTGTTTGTCTCACCGCTCCCTTCCCTTTCTCTTTTCCCCGATGGTTTTACTTTCCCACTTCGATGTAATAATAAATGCATACAATTCATCACACTTTCCTCCCTCCTGCCTTATTATTCACTTTTTTATTCCTCCTATTATTATTCTTACTCTTTTTCCTCCTCCTCCTCCTCCTTTGCCTGCTGCTGTTGCTCCTCCTCCACCTCCACCTCCACCTCCACTTCCTCGTTCTCCTTCTCCTCGTGCTTCTCCTTTAGACAAATTTCACGCCACGTCTTATTATACTTGGACACTTTACGACACTGGTAATTTTCCTTCATGCCGTGGACTTGAGTTTCGTTCGTCAGATTAGCCTGTGATGAGGTCCCGTGGTGATGACGATGGTGAAGACGACAAGTGGTGGTGATGATGAGGATGGTGAAGAAAGAGGTGGTGGTGTTATGGCTTGTGGTGTTACAGTTGTGTGAATGGTGCGTGGTGATGAAGTATCTGGTATGGTGTTGAGTATAAGACGTGGTGGTGAAGTGGTGATGGTGGTGGTGATTCCTGAGGTGTGGTGAGGATAAATTGCTTTGCTCGCCTCGTGTGGTGTGTGGTGGTAGTGAGAATGAGGTGTGATGATGATGAGGTGGTGGTGATGAGGTCGTGTGGTGAATGTGTGTGGTGGTGATGCTAGTGTCAAATATGGACTTTACTTTACTTTTCTTTCCTTCTTTTTTTTTTTTTTTTTTGCTGCAGGAACATCTATTACCCCGCCTCATCTTTTTTTTCCCCCACCAACAACAGAAATGACGTCCTCCTCCTCCTCCTCCTCCTCCTCCTCCTCCTCCTGCAGCACAACAACCACCATCACAATTACTATGATTGTCTTCGCCATCACCCCCAACTGTGTATCATGTCCTTAACACCACTCACTATCACCACCACCATCCTCATTACTGCTATTACCGCTATTACCACCACTACCACCATCGCCACCATCACCAATACCACCACCACCACTACGCAAACTACCACCACCATTAACCCTAACACGTCTGAGTGGGCGTAAGGGGAGGGGAATTGGGGGTGGGAACAGACTACCCTTGCGTGACATTTATCGGGCTCGTCACCCCCTCTAGTAAGGAACCCCCCCCTCCCCTTCTGGAGTCCTCTCATCCCTCACCCCTTCCTTCACCCGCGGACACTGACCCCCGCTAAAGGTCGCGCGGTGTACACCATGCAAATATAATGTTATGTCGTGTTACGGTGTTGTTTTCTCCTCTTTCTCCTCCCTCTACTTGGCAACACTGTTCATCAACTCCACCGGCCCGCTCCTTCCTCTCCCTCTCCCTCCAGCGTCCTCAGGAGTATGGTAACACTGTATTACATTATCTCGTCCATTTGTTGGCGTGAGTAAACTGGTATTATAATTAGCCTTCCTGCTGCTGCCACTGATTCTTTATCCATGTGTTGAGCCTTTCTTTACGTCGCCGCAAATGAGACACACATGTTACCTTACTTATATATAATGCGTGACAGTTACGTGTTTGTGTATTCATTCATGGATGTTGTTTATTACAGACCGTCGAATAAATAAGAGGGAAGAAGAAAGAGGTGTCCTTCACTGCCTCACACACACAATGACGTACACACACATCCTTCCCCACCTGATGAGGACGGCGGGATGCATGGTGGTCTGCGAGAAAAGTGATTAAACTTTGAACAGCCTATCACGTAGTACAATGGCTAATTTTTTGAGTTAATTACATGGATATGATTCTAAACTCACAATTATTTATATACAGGTAAGAATGTGTTAGAGCTTAAGTTAGCTGTTATCAAGACAGACAGACAATGATGTTCTGTTAGGTTACGTATTAAAACAAGGTTCTCTCAATTGTTCTTTTAATCTCTCCATACTTTAATACTTATTTACGGATGAAAGAACGGTGTCAATAAACAAAATTAGACAGATAAGCAAATCAATCAATTATTTAATGAGTCAATCTACCACTCAATGATGAGTCAATAAACAAATAAATAAACACACAACTAAGACAATGAACGACAAAATAAACACAAAGCAAGTTACACAGCACACTCATGAAGCTTACTAATTCCAAGTCATTCTTCCTTGATATAATCTTACAAGGAAGCACCCACGCACGCACATACACTGAGAGAGAGAACAAAACAGACAGCAGCTTTATGTCGACTGTTGGTGCGGATATTTAAAGAGTCCTACGCAGCTCAATGAAGGAGGCACGGGCAGCACCATGGCCATCACTGATACCTTGGTGTGAGGCAGTGATGGAACGTTTCTCTGGAGTTCTAACCTCCACTCCCACCGCCATTCAAAACTTTAAGGGCTGCATTCTGAAATATTTTGACACCCTTCATACCATATAAATTGTTGAGGTCTTCACAGGTGTTTTCATTTAGTAATTTAACAAGGATTCTCTACGACTAATGGGAAAAACAACTTGCAACCTAACTAATCATCTTTGTGGCCTTTAAAAATAGCTTTAATGAAAAGTTAAAGCGCGTAAGGATAAGAGCCTTAATTTTATCATGCAGTTTTTATCTTGCTGCATTTTTTTTCATCTTGTGTATGTTGTTTGACATTTCAGGAGCTAATATTCTGCCTCTTGTCTTGGCTTTCCACCGCATTTACATCAAGCAACAAGTATGCATTTCTTATTATCATAAAGTATTTGCGATTATAATTGTTTTTAGTTTTTTTTTTCTTTTAATATAATTATTACAGCAGCTTGTATTTTCTTTTTGTTGTTGTTATCTTTCCATAATATATCAATTTTTAGTGTATTTATCAATATTTTAGTCATTTAGTAAAAGAAGATACACTTTGTTTTGTAAGAATGTACAATTACTACCAAAACACGTCTTCATTCACGATATATGTTTGTATAAAGATGTAACAAATACCTCATGAAATATAACAGATATTCTCAATTACATTCAAGGATTCCGAGTTCACTTGACGCATTCTGGGTGAGTCTTGCTTCGGTGTCGACTTGCACATGTTCAGGGGTACTATTATATATTTGCCTTCCTGGCTCGGGTGTCAGAAACCAATCGCTCGCTCCACACCACCAGAATAAATTATCCTCGTCTTCTCCTTGGCGGACATTTAATCGGTGTTTTATGTAAATATAAATGTAGTACATCAAAGAATCCTTGTCGCTTTCAATTTCCGTATATGTATAAGTCTGTATAAAGCACTTCCTTTATACAAGATGATTTCCTTCCAGATAATATATGCATTTTTTTTTCTGTTTAAACAATGATATACAATTTTATTCAACATTATTTCGCAAGTGACGATGAAAACGAACAAAGGAATATTTTTTTGTGCTAAGTTCCTGCCCTTAACTATCTAACAATTTTTACTAGGAACAATGAAATAAGAGAAAACTAGCAACGAAATAATCTGGTCACCTTCCCGCTTGCAGCATAACAATTTGTCCTACTGTTTTGTTGGTCACGACGAAAACTTAACTAGGAAATCAGTTTGGTCATCGTCCTGCATGTTAAATTATTCTAAAGTCTTGGTAAGTTACGAGAGAAAATAAGTAGAAAACATCCTTTGTCACCCTCCTCCTCCTCCTCCTCTCGTCTTCATTGGAGTAAACAGTTGTAGGTCTAAGCTACTTTTTATTTATATACAAGAGGAGCCTATTGAGATGCCAGTCCTCAAAATAAAGAGCCAAAAGGACTATCCAGATTGGAGGAAGATACTAATACTTTCATATAATAATCTATATAACACTTCTAATGTGATATAAAGACAAGAGACAAACAAAATAAAACGAACAAGAGGTGATTAAGACGGACGATATGAAGAAAAATGATAAAAAGGATCAGATCCTTAAGGCGAAAAAAAGACGATAAGAAAAATACACGACAATTTCAAACTAAAGTTGAAAATATGAAACAAAAGTAGGAGAAATACAGAAACACAGAAACAACAACAAAAAAAAGGAAGAAACTTGATAAAGCCACCTGCCAAATGCAAAGGAGGTGGAGGAGGAAGAGGAGGGAGAACATGGTCAGGGACTGGAAGAGGAAAACCAGGTCAAGAAAGAGAGATGGGAACATAGCAGCACAACCTTGTCTTACACACACACACACACACACACACACACACACACACACACACACACACACACACAGCCGCCGCCCTCTCCGTCGCCAAACGGCAATACGTCACCACTCTACCAAATCCGGAAAAATATTCGAAATGTTTATTGTCTTGTAGCAAAATGAAAGTTCCTCAGAAGCTAGTATTAGTGGCTCGTGCATCAGGGTGGAGGAACTGGATCGTGGAGGAGGAAGTGGATGTGGAGAGATATATAAGCATGGCATATATCAGGGTTACATAATAGTCCTACAACTTATCACGAGAGCCGACATGTGTGGCGGACAAGGCGGTGCAGGGTGGGGCAGGACTGGTCGGGGTGGGGAATGGGGGAAGGAGGAAGGATGGGAAATAGGACGAAGGGCGGGGCGTGTTTGGGCGTGGAGAGGAGAGGGAGAGGAGGCAGAGGAGAGGGAAGGTCAGGTACAGCTAAGGGGGCTTGACCTGCCCCACAAACCTGTCCCAGCCAGGTAAATGTGCCGACAATAATATTATTTAATACATGTGCATATTAATGAGCTCTCGAGGTCACCAGCAGCACTCATGAAGTGGAGTGATTTCTACCAAGAGCCTTGCAGACCACAAATAGGGTACGCAATGCGCGCGCGCGCGCAAACACACACACACACACACACACACACACACACACACACACACACACACACACACACACACACACACACACACACACACACACACACACACAAACAGTCTCTCTCTCTCTCTCTCTCTCTCTCTCTCTCTCTCTCTCTCTCTCTCTCTCTCTCTCTCTCTCTCATACGCGCAAGTAAAATCCATCAGGGAGTAATTGCACTAGTGAAGCCCAGACAGGGTTACCTCCCTGCGGGGGTTCAGTCTTCGGTTTGCAACGAAAAAAGAAGGATGATCGATTATTCTGTTCTCAGCCAGCTTTGTAGACTCCACTCTCGTCCTGCTCATGCACCGCACACGCCAAGAGACAAGGGACAGCGCAGGGAAAAAGTGTGCTGAAAGCAAGTTTGCTAACGAAGGGTGGCTGGAATCTGCCGCCCAGCCGCCTCTTTGTAGTGAAGGACACTCGCTGGAGTTTCTGCTGAAGTTGCACTTGCCGTCGTTATGAAAGACGCCATGCCACGAGTACAACAAACACTCAAGTCTGAGGAGGCGAATTAGCGAGTGTCTGATCAGCTGCAATTTGAGAGAGAGCGTGCAACACACACACACACACACACACACACACACACACACACACACACACACACACACACACACACACACACACGAACACACACACACACACACACACGAACACACACACACACACACACACACACACACACACACACACACACACACACACACACACACACACACACACACACACAAACAAACACAAACACGAACACACACACACACACACACACACACACACACACACACACACACACACACACACACACACACACACACACACATACACATACACATACACACACACGACACGACACGACACGACACGACACGACACAACACGACACGACACAACACGACACGACACAACACGACACAAAACTTTTATGTGGAAAACGAGCAAACACGGATAACTGAATGAGAATGATAAGAAGCGGCCAAGAAAACTACAAGGACGAAGTGCACATTTCGCAGGCTGGCGGTTCCCTGATGAGGCGCAGTGGCAAGACAGGAGCCGCGGGGCTTATATAAGCATATTATGTGGGCTTCACGAGGCTCAGGGAAGCTGCCGCAGCCCACCAGTAGAAAATTCAGTCTGTGTGGTTCTTAGTTTCTTGCTTCTCTTCACCCAGTCCTCCTCCCCCTCCCTCTCCTCCGATGCCCCTTTCTGATCCTAAGACGATGCACTCAGTAACCCGCCAGAATGACAGAGAGGAGGAAGAGGAGGAGGAGGAGGAGGAGGAGAGGCAAAGGTGATGAAGAGAAATAGGGTTATCATCAGGCACGAAATTCAATTACTTAAGCGGTGCGACGAGAGGTGCGCTTATCGTCCCCCTCCCCCGCCCCCGAACCCTTCCCCGGCTCTGCCCTACCCGATCCAACCACCACCGT
>NC_087155.1:22440055-22465055 GCF_035594125.1 Scylla paramamosain | reverse complement strand
TCTGGTATATGAACATGTGACCTAAAGACAGAGACTTCTATTCTGCCTTGAGGTGGCTTCTCGGTGGATTGCAGCGCCACAGATCAAATCCCAAATTTCCTCGCATTTCGAACCACTTCTCGACGGCCGCCTCACTCAACTCCACCTTCGCATCAGTCCCATTATTCATTTTCGTCTTCCGCTCAAACTTTCCAACAGCTCATTAAGGAAAAAAAACATAACACTTTACAGAACAAAGAAAATTAATTGTTTTTCTCTCTCATTTTCTTTGCCTCTAATAACGCGGCCTATAGTGTGCACGCAAAGACAAAATTGAGAAAACACGGAAAAGATGATAGAATACCAAATATAAGTCGACATATGCAATGTCTTTTCACGAAAATTTCAGCTTTTTCCCGTGAGTTTTGTGAAAAAAGTTAATCAGTTTTCTTTTTCAATTGGAAGCTACTTATTTATATTTTTTTTTGTTTTTTGTTTTCAAAGAATAATCTTTTTATCAGAGGTTTATTCGCCAACTTTTACTCGCGAACCTTTTACTTTCAACTGCTTTTTATTAAACGAATTCCTTTTTTTTTTTCCGCAAGTTCTTGATTTTTCTTCACAAACCTTTTTCGCGAACCTTACCTTCCTCGAAACCCAAATACCGTCGTGGGTGCGTGCCATGGAGGTAAACGTGAAACAATTCCACGTGATCTTCCATAATTTTTGGAGCGACAACATTTCTTCGTCCCTTGAACAGACGTTTGAGAGACACAGACAGACAAAAAGTTCCGCTGTTGTCACCAAGTCAACCTAAATAATAGCAATGACTGGTAGTGGTGGAGGCATATTCTTACACGGCTGCTGTGATTCACATTCATCAGTTTACATTTGTTTCAGATCAGAGATTTTCAAGCTACAGTAAACGTTAATCCAGAGTATTCGATAAAATTTTGTTTCTCATCTTATCAGTTCGTCTCCCCGTCTGTCCAGCCAATCTCTCCCTCCCAGCCTGTCTGTGTTTCGCCATGTCTCACTTCGTCTCCCGTAAACTTCACGCTGCTATAGCAAACTTCAGACAAGTTTTACAGACCCGACTCTGTACTCTATTGGAGCTTCACGTCATTTTCATTTTTTCCTATTTTGTAAACCTCGACCTCTTTTGTGTTCTTAAGTATATACATGAGAAAAATAAGTCATTTTAGTCATGCCTATTTTAAGTATCTAAAAAGAAACCGGACGGAATTTTAGGAACGTCACAAGAAAACATAATCAATTCGCCCGCCATTGCTCTCATTGCTCACTTAAAGGTCAACACTACCACACCGCCACACACCCCTCGATCACACAACGCACCACCAACAGAAAATCAAACCTCACCTAACACGCCTCCCCTGTCAGCACCTCCCTTCCCACCGCTATCACACCCCGCCATATTAACCACCAGCACCGCAACCACCACATCTCACCATCACCTCACCACTGATACCACCGCAAACAAATTACGAGTCATCCTACACGCACTAAACACACCACTGCACAACATCTCACCACACTCCGCCGCTGTCACCTCATCCCACGCCCCGCAGACCACCACCATCACAACTCCCGCCTGCCCCACCACTAAAAACCACTATCCCCATTACTACTCAGTCTCAAGCAAAGGCAGAGAGAGAGAGAGAGAGAGAGAGAGAGAGAGAGAGAGAGAGAGAGAGAGAGAGAGAGAGAGAGAGTAGTAGTAGTAGTAGTAGTAGTAATAGTAGTAGTAGTAGTAGTAGTAGTAGTAGTAGTAGTAGTAGTAGTAGTAATATCATCACAAGTAACATCTCAACGTCTTTTCTTTACGTCACCTTGAGCTTCACCACCACCACCACCACCACCACCACCACCACCGCCACCTTGAAGACGGGCTGACGACAGGAAGCGTGTATCCCCATCCACGCCGCCTTCAGGTCAAAGTTCTCATATATTAGAGCGAACTTCCTCCAGCGAACCCAGTCATGTTATTTTACTCGTATGTTGCCAGGGTGTTGAGTGTTGTCAGGATGCAGTGTTGCCAAGGTGTTGAGTGTTGCCAGGGTGTTGTGGTGCTAGGGTGTTGAGTGTTGCCAGGATGCAGTGTTACCAGGGTGCAGAGTGTTGCCAGGGTGAAGAGTGTTGCCAGAGTGTTGTGTGCTGTCATGGTGTTGTGTGCTGCCAGGGTTGCGCGGAAACAGTGTTGTCAGGATGAGGAGAGGAGGCAGAGGCAGTCGGTGTGGAAACTGTGTATTACAACAAAGAGAAAACGCACACCTCAGGCAGCAAGACTACTGGGAATGGCCACTGCCTTCTACTGGTCGAATCCTTAGGAAAAAAAGAAAAAAAGGAAAAGGAAAGAAAAAAAAAACTTCGCAATAATTTAAAGAGCTAATGAATCACCTGTCCATGAATTAAAAGTTGGAAAATATAAGGAACAGCTTGCCATGAATCAGGATGACTATGTAAACGAGGAAAGAACATGCATGACACGCCAGGAGGATTGTGTGCGTGGGCTCGAGGTTCCATGCACTGTGTCACCCTGTGTAATGCGTGCCGATCTTCCTTCTGTGTCCTCCTTACGTGTGTCTCATGTCATTGCTGTGTTTTGTGTCTGGGTGCTGGTGCTATGGCTTTCCTTCTGCTTCCCTCGCCTGAGTCATCTCTGTGTAGCTAATGTGTTGTGTATAGCTGCTCTTTGTTGGGTCTGGGAGCTTGGCTGTCTTCCCTTATGTTGTCCTCATGTGCATCGCTTATGTGTCGTTTAAGTTGTCTCTGTGTAACTCATTTGTCTATTTATGTGTTGTCATTATGTGTTATTGTTGTGTGCTGTGTTTGAATGCTGTGTCTTGTGTTACCGTTGTGTATCTGCGTATCATTTATATCATCTCTGTGCTGTATCTTGTGTGCAGTACTTGCGAGCATGTGTCTATGTGTAACCCTTATGTGAGCGATGTGTTAGTGCTGCTCCTTGTGTTGACTTCATGTTTCATCCGCGTAGCTGTCATGTTGTCTCTGTGTGTTGTATCTAGTGTGTGGTAAGTGTCTGTCTCTTGGCATAAGTCATCACGTGTGTTATTGATGTGTTTTTCTCCATCACGTCATCCTGTGTGCTGCCCTTCTCTATGCAGCCTCCTTCCATCAAGCTTGTGTTTGCACGAGTGTCGCATTCACGTATATGCTGCAGTGTGTCAAGTTTGCCGTCACCTCCTCACCTGCTGTACCGCTAAAATACCTTTGTGTCCTGTGAGTTGCCTGTGACACAAAATTTTCTCCTGGGTGATGCACACAAAACATATCTCCCTTATCCCTGTCAGAATTATCAAGTAATGAGTCGCCTTACTGTAATAGAAGTGAGATAAACATGACCACTACCGTCTCTCTCTCTCTCTCTCTCTCTCTCTCTCTCTCTCTCTCTCTCTCTCTCTCTCTCTCTAGCCACTGCTGTTCCTCTTAATGTTCTTACTGCTCCTACCAATACTGCTACAGCAGCTCTTCCTCTTCCTCCTCCTCCTCCTCGTCCTGCTCTTCCTACTCCTCCTCCTGCTCCTGAAAGTGCTGCTGCTGTTATTCCTTCCCCAGCCTCTGCCTTCGCTTTTATCTAGGCATCAGGACCTGCTCAGAAGCTTCTTCCCTCATCAAAAGTTTACGACTTGGGTAATACCTCTGAATATAAAAAGTCGAAGGACGCCGCGGTTTTATTACGATGATGCCGTACGGGAGGCGAAAAGGGAAATTGCTAGGCGAGGCAGACGCTTACGGATATTAAAAAGAGACCCAAATCACTACTAGCTGTCTTGATATAAGCTACCACGAGGAACAAGAGTAAAGCAATGTCAGCGCTGGGGAACGCTTAGCACTGATCCCAAAGCACAGCGTGACAGGAGACAATGAAGGAACGGAATTCTAACAATAAAAAGAGTTAACACCACAGGACACAACGGAAAGGCGCAATAACAAGATAAACGACAACAAAGAAAGGAGGAGAAATAGCCGAGCCAGCGAACAGGAGGGAAGAGAAAGAGTGTGGGGAAGGCAATGGGGGGAGTGGCTGGGGTAACGGAAGGGTGGAGGGAAGGAGAGAGAAAGGATAAGGCAGATGATAAAGCTGACATAACCCATAAAGCATAACCAGTAATAATGGGGAGGGGCATGGAATAAAGAGTTAAAAAAAAAGAAGCATTGCCATGAAAGAAGACAAAGACGCCCTAACTGCGTGAGGATAAACTGTGGGTAATTAATATACGAGATAACATGACATTATAATTGTTACACAGAGAGCAGTATTAAAAAAAGACACGAAACTTTAACAAGAACACCAGGCAAGGAAGAAGAAGAAGAAGAAGAAGAAGAAGAAGAAGAAGAAGAAGAAGAAGAAGAAGAAGAAGAAGAAGAAGAAGAAGAAGAAGAAGAAGAAGAAGAAGAAGAAGAAGAAGAAGAAGAAGAAGAAGAAGAAGAAGAAGAAGAAGAAGAAGAAGAAGAAGAAGAAGAAGAAGAAGAAGAAGAAGAAGAAGAAGAAGAAGAAGAAGAAGAAGAAGAAGAAGAAGAAGAAGAAGAAGAAGAAGAAAGAAAAGAAAGAAAGACTTTAGAGGATGAGGATGAGAAGGAGGAGGAGGAGGAGGAAGTGGTGAAATAGGAGAAGGAGAAGGAGGAGGAAAAATAAGAAGCAGGAGCAGGAAGACGAGGAGGAAGAGGAGGAGGAGGAGGAGGAGGAGGAGGAGGAGGAGGAGGAGGAGGAGGAGGAGGAGGAGGAGGAGGAGGAGGAGGAGGGAGAAACAAAAACTAATACAGAGAAAACCCCTAAGTAACTAACACTAATAATAACAAGCATCCGCAGCACCACCACCAAAATACTAACATTAATGGCCAGGCAGACAAGATAAATACAATTAATACCCACACACCACTAGCCCTTGGGGAACCACACATTGCTACTGACGCTACACACACACACACACACACACACACACACACACACACACACACATACTGCAAACACAACCCCAAGCTTGAAATCTGAAATCCTGAAAACGCAACAAAGGCGACAGGGAGGGAAGGGAAAGGGAGGTGAAGGAAGGGAGAGGAAAGGGAGGGAGGAAGCGGTAGTAGTAAGGAAGTGTAGGTAGGGAGGGAAAGCAGAGGTGTGTTGGCAAATGAGCTGAGAAGCGAAGGTGAAAAGGAAGGGGGAAGGGAGGAAGGGACTAAAATGGGAGGGACGGGAGACAGAGAGGTACAAGGAAAGGAGACCAGCGAATGAAGAAATTAAAGTGGAAGTTAGGAACGAAGGCTTAGGATATGTAAGAGGTGTGGTAGGTGAGGAGGTGGAAGGATAGCATACAGGTGGACGGAAGGCAAGAAGGAGTGGAGGGGCGTTGTAGGAGGGGGTGGCAGGAAGTCAACTAGACGCTCTCTCCCACGGGTGAATACCCTCGCGAATGTGTTGGACGGTTGTGGGTGGCGGCGGTGGGTGGAGGTGCGTGGCGGGTGGCGAGTGGTGCGGCGGGGGGTGGTGGGTGTGGCGGCTGACTGAGTGAGGGAGAGCATGGCGGGAAGGCTGCGGAAAGAAAGCGATGGCGGGTGATGACGGGTGATGAGACATGGTGGATGATGGAGCACTGTAGGAAGAAACGATGACTGGTTCTGCACTAGGGGTGGTGGTGGTGGTGGTGGTGGTGGTGGTGGTCGTGGAGGTAGTGGTGGAAATACAATAGTAACGACGGCGACGGTGTTGAGCCGCACTGCAGTAATGGGTGGGAAAGTATGCCATGAGCTACTGTTACTGTTAGGCAGGAGGCGAGAGAGAGAGAGAGAGAGAGAGAGAGAGAGAGAGAGAGAGAGAGAGAGAGAGAGAGAGAGAGAGAGAGAGAGAGAGAGAGAGAGAGAGAGAGAGAGAGAGAGAGAGTCAAGCAGTGTAAACAGGTCCTTCTCCAGTGACCGCAAACGCCGCCACAGTTACCATTACAACCGCAACAGCAATCACCCTGACACTGAGCCAGGAGCGTGATCCATACCCCCACAGGGAGCACGCACCCCGCCAGGACCTTCACAGCCGCCGCCACAACGAGGAGCACTGGAGTGTGTCCCGCCGAGCCACCGTGTTCGTCACCGCGCATCCAGAACACGTACGTATGTAGGGCCCAGCACTCAAATTACCCAGAAAATTAGACAAACTTCGATCATTGTGCTACAGAACCACGTCGCCACCCGCCGCCATCATCACTCGCCATCACCGCAATGATTCCCGTCGCTTCCATCACCACCGCCGCCACGTACGGCAGCACCGCACGGAAGCTGTCGGATTGAAGGCAGGACGGGTAAGCTTCATTGCACACACACGTATATTAAAGATTCCAGACACACAAGTTCCGTTTCTTTCCATGAGGAAGTGAGCGTCTCTGCAGTCCTTGTATTCATTCAGTTATTGATTGTTTACTGCAATATCAGTGCATCTAGAAATAGGGTAAACTCATATCGTAGTTAAATTACCTTTTTATTCGCAAATCAGTGCAAAATGATAGCTTTCAAGGCGCAAAGCTAATGTTAAACAACAACAACAACAACAACAACAACAACAACAACAACAGAGAGAGAGAGAGAGAGAGAGAGAGAGAGAGAGAGAGAGAGAGAGAGAGAGAGAGAGAGAGAGAGACAAAAAACTTACTACACAGGCACTATCTATATGATATCAAGCAGTCAGCACAAATGTTTACCTTGCCGTTCAGTTGAGTTGCGAATAAAATGCAAAAGTTAATACAATTTATAAAATTTTATCTAGTTTAAATTTATTCACACAAAATTCTGATCTTCAATTACTTTTCACAATCTCTCTCTCTCTCTCTCTCTCTCTCTCTCTCTCTCTCTCTCTCTCTCTCTCTCTCTCTCTCTCTCTCTCAACATCCTCAAATCCTTACACCTCACTGGTAAACATTCACACACGCCCACCGCCAATTCTCCCTTCCTGTGGGTCCTGATACCTGGCTGAGCGACTAAACGCAAAAGAGCTTGCAAAAATCATTTTTCGAGTAAGATAAGTTAAAATAATCCCTCGTGAAATAATGCAACGCCCGCCTTTCCTCGCCGTCTTATAAATCGGCCACCGCCCTGCTAGTCGTGGCTTACGAGGGGAAGTTTTGCTGTGCCTATAAGTTACCCAAGAAAACAGATGCAGAAATTACCTAAAAGTTGACCTCGCTGGGGAAGAGATAGTAGACAATACTCGGGATGGGGAGGAGGGACTACCAGGGGAGAGTAAAGGCAGGGAAAGTACGTACGTAGTGTGGAGAAGTACTTACCACGTACGAACCTGCAGGTAATAAGATCACGTATTCTACTGGTCAAGTCAGCGCGGGTAAATTTTCAAAGAAACTGCATCCCATTCTTTCTTTCCTTCCTTCTTTCCTTCCTTCCCGCCACGGGCACACCCACTTCACACGGAGAACTAACTTGTCACCTCCAAAATTAAAATTGAAATAGTTTTGAAACTTTTTTATTTTCTTTTTAACTGTCCTTCTGCATGGAACAGCATAAGTATTCGTGTGTGTGTGTGTGTGTGTGTGTGTGTGTGTGTGTGTGTGTGTGTGTGTGTGTGTGTGTGTGTGTGTGTGTCGCGCACGTCTTTTACTCGTACTACATGTTCTACTACAATTTTTATATTTGAAAAGTATTATTAATTGTTATCTTTCAATAAGTGATGTTCTGTACTTGAAACTAAATGTATGCAACTGAAAACTTTCATCGGTAAATATCAACTTGCACACCTAACTTAAAAAAAAAACGTGCACATGTGTGTGTGTGTGTGTGTGTGTGTGTGTGTGTGTGTGTGTGTGTGTGTGTGTGTGTGTGTGTGTGTGTGTGTGTGTGCGTGCGTGCGTGCGTGCGTGCGTGCGTTCGTGCGTCCGTCCGTGCGTCCGTGCTTGCGTGCGTGCGTGCGTCCGTGCTTGCGTGCGTGCGTGCGTGCGTGCGTGCGAGCGTCCGTGCGTGCGTGTGTGTGTGTGTGTGTGTGTGTGTGTGTGTGTGTGTGTGTGTGTGTGTGTGTGTGTGTGTGTATACGAGTGTCCATCTTTGTTCCACCGCCATTCTTGGGACTCAGAATAAAGAGTTGTTCAGTGATATCACAAAGACGCTGTAACGCAAAAAGAGGATGGGTCACGGTGGGGCACAGTTCGCGTTGGCCACCCTCAGACAGAAACTGCACCCTCGGGAGACTAATGCCGGCCTCGTCTCGGTTACGGATCAGAAAGATAATAATTCAGTCTCGCCTTACACGTCAGCTATACTATATTCTCCTAGTGAATATATAACGGGGTATGCGAAATTTTCCGATACATGATTTTCCGAAGGTAGCGAGCACCCCAAGACGTGTCCCTGCCGCTGCCTGGGTACGACACGGCTCCCGCACCACACGTCCGCCAAACACACATGAAAACGACGGGTGAAATTCTTGTCGTTGTTATTTGCTGGGGACAAGGGACCGACTGTTATTTGTGAAGCCTTGCCGATACTGTACTCTGCGCGTCATGCATCATCCGAGTTGTTAAAGTACTGGTATATGCAGCAGTTGATAAAGTGTGTGGATTTCAGCACCAAGCTAATAATTGATACGTGACACTAAGGCTGTCATGTTTTGGTTTATATAAGGTGAAAAATTTGAAGCTTAGACAGAAATTACATAATACTGGACATGGAGCTTTACCGATGTACATTCTGGTAAGGAACACAGGTAACATGTTTCACTACCTGGTGATAATCCATTTGTGATCAATATATTCGCCGCAGAGACGGGAGGGAATGTCAATATTAACAGGTATAATGTTGCAGGACCTCAGATCATCCAATCAATCAATCAATGGCAGGTACTGATGTTTTTTACTAATATTTATGGTGAAACAGAAACTTGAGTGAGATGTTTAATTGGTGAATATATGACGATTACCCATCAGCAATCGATATACTCGTATTTCGCAGTCACGGCAAAACACACCGCCAGTCTTCACAGGTGCTGATAACGTTAAGTAGAAGTCCAAATGCGATCGTTGACTACTAATGATAATCCATTTATGATCGACATATTTGGTTGTGGTGACGGGATTCGCTATCAGCCTTCACGCGTCACAAGACAAACAACCTGCTGCGCCGCCACCACCACCATTCCAGCCGGGCGCCGCGATATTCCAGCGCAAGGCGTGTGGTGGCAGCGAGGCAGCGGTGGTGGGGCGTTTGGTCTGTGCGTTGAGGAATTATTCAGTAGCGGCAGTTTCCTGTACCACCAAGAAATAGCGCACCTTTCACAGTCTCTACGGGGGCTCTTTGTCCGACTGGCACTGGACTGAAATGGAATGCATCGCTCGTACATACATATATCCACCACGCAAACATACCGTGTAGTGTGTCGTCTTGTGACGGCTCCCTCCTTCTGATGTGTAGCTGGTGATATAGAGAGATGGAATCACATCTTGTAGTTTCGCCGTTTATTTGATGCAGAGAATATAAGGTGCCTCCGAGTTTAGTGCTGACCTCTCCCCAAGCCGCCTCTCGATCTTAACTTATTCTAGCTCACCCGAGAGTCGTCCAACAATCAGGTAATCCATCTGTCACACACGAAAAAAAAAAAAAAAAACGTGTAGAGGCGAGAAAGTGAGACTCCGGGTGTTTCCCTAGGTGACCGACACACCTAAGGAAGTCCGGTGAAGTGTGAACGGGCGAGGATCGCGTCCCCCACGTGGCCATGTGCACCCACGTGGTTTGTGAGTACACACAATAATAAATAATATATAGTACACAAACACCATCCGCTACCCGCACACTTTCATGTTCTTGCAAGTCTTTTTTTACTCTGCTATTCATTTATGAGCGTTCAGGAACCAAGCGTGATTTACAATTGCTTCCCGGATGCTATTCAAGCCTTCTTTTTCTTTTCATCTTTCTTTTCTATTTCTGTCAGTGTATAAGCTTCTAGTGCTGCAAAATGGAAATGCTCTCTCTCTCTCTCTCTCTCTCTCTCTCTCTCTCTCTCTCTCTCTCTCTCTCTCTCTCTCTCTCTCTCTCTCTCTCTTGGTGGAGCATCATATAACGTTTCCTTTCGTGTTTTCCTCCATAACTCACCACCTCTGCGCCTCTTCCCCACCTGGTGATTTCTTCTCACACTTCTATCGACTTCGCGCTCCATCCTCGTAAATAGTATCTCCTCCTCCTCCTCCTCCTCCTCCTCCTCCTCCTCCTCCTCCTTTTCCTCCTCCTCCTCCTCCTATCCCCCACTCCTCCTTTTTTTTTCTTAGTCTTCCTTCTCCTCAGGCCAATCCTTCTGTTCCTCATCTTTAAGTCACACTTAACCTGAAGAAGGAAGTGTGAAACAGGCTAGCGGAGGCGAGGAGAGAGAGAGAGAGAGAGAGAGAGAGAGAGAGAGAGAGAGAGAGAGAGAGAGAGAGAGAGAGAGAGAGAGAGAGAGAGAGAGAGAGAGAGGAAATGTGAATGGGGGAAGAGGAAGCGAAGAATGAGAACGATAAAAAGAAAAGAAGCGAAGAATGAGAACGATAAAAAGAAAAGAAGAGAAAAAAATCTTGGCAGATTTGTGAGATCAACTTTACATCAGTCTCATGAAGTTTCTCCGATGAGTTATTGAGGAATGACCGCTGTTATTGACCTGGACAATCCTCCTACACCCTCTCTTACTCTTCTTCTTCCTTTTTCTTTAACTCTGCAAGTTCTTTCCACTACAAGGACGCTCGTTACAAACACAAGTGCTACGTGTTGCTCCTCCCCTAACACTTCTTATCTGGGAGCAAAAAGAAGGTAAAGAAGCGGACATGAGGAACACGTGTACCCTAATACGCCACTTTTATCTTGAGCAGCGAAAAACGAAGCAAGGAAAACGGGTCCATGTTACCCTTCTCTTATGTAGAGTATGGCACTTTTTACCTGAGAGAGAGAGAGAGAGAGAGAGAGAGAGAGAGAGAGAGAGAGAGAGAGAGAGAGAGAGAGAGAGAGAGAGAGAGAGAGAGAGAGTGGGGGGTCATTTAAAATAAGGTGAAACAATAATAATACATAGAGATAAAATACAAAGATGGAATGCTAGAAGGAAGATGAAACAATAATGAGCAACTATGAACATAACACCAGTAGAAAACGAGCATAAACACACACACACACACACACACACACACACACACACACACACACACACACACACACACACAACGTCCACCTTCCCCTGGCCGGACTCATCAGACATCACTGGAAAAGATCGGATTAACAGGGGCGGGTGTCCAGGACGAGCCAGATAGAAGGGACCTCCTCCTTCTCGCTGCATTAAACTGCAAGACGGATTTTCGCTACGCGCTTAACGATGGTATTATCAATCTCTTGCGAGGCGTGTCACGGGGTATTTGGAAATTATAGTGTGAGAGAGAGAGAGAGAGAGAGAGAGAGAGAGAGAGAGAGAGAGAGAGAGAGAGAGAGAGAGAGAGAGAGAGAGAGAGAGAGAGAGAGAGAGAGAGAGAAAACGGGCAAGCAGGACGTTTGCACCCACAGACAGACAGACAGATACACACGCACGCACGCACACACGCACGCACACACACACACACACACACACACACACACACACACACACACACACACACACACACACACACACACATGCTAAACAGAGGTGAAGTGAACGAGCACCCGCCAGCCTGCCTGCCTGCCTGGCTGCTGGAAGGCAGCCCTGCACGCCCTCTCTTCCACCTGGGCGTGGCGGCGTGGGAGCACGTCAGGTGTGAATGTACGCTCCCCCACCCATCCCGTGTCATGCGCCCGCCGCCGCCCTCCTAGTAGGGACTAATTAGCCTGCACAGTTAGCCTGACCAGTATTGGCCTGTCAGGTGCAGGTGCTTATAGAGTCGAGTCTTATTAAGGCCGATAAACGCCCGCCGGTTACTATCGGGGCGCCCTCCGTTGCCTGCAATGATCTGCCATGAATCTTTTTTAATTGAACCTGTTTAAATGCCACGCTGTTTGTCATAGTGGCAGCCAGCCCATAAAGGTGAACTCCTGCCGAACCCTCTCGCTCGAAAAGGTTAGTCCATGATTAACCCGCACGAAAAAAAATATGTTGCGAAAATTTTGCACCATGAAGTTTGAAATAAATGTGATATGGAGAACCTCTAAGCAAAATCTGCAAGTGGAGCATTGCATCCAGAACTTGAATTCAAAATCTTTTACATCATGTACGTGCAAAGCGCAGTGTGCTGCCCGCAGTGAATGTGAAGGTACACACCACACAGTGCCCAGACGCGAGGCAACACCTCCACTGCTGCAAAGTATGTGTTACCCTTTCAGGAAATTCATGACCTACAAGTGAAAGATAATATTTAGGTATGTATGATATAAGAATACCTCTGGCATAGATACACATATGAATAGTGTTTCTTCTTAACTAATTACCGAAAAAGAAAGAAAGACTTGGTAATTTCATAAAAGTTCACGATAGGCAAGTCATTATATTGCTCGCCAATTCATGCAGAGATCAACACTACAGATCCTCGTCGCGCGATGCTGCGGGTTCAAGCCTCAACATGATTTGCTAACAAGGACGCTGTGTTCTCCAGGCGTCAGAGGACAAAGACGTGCAGGATGTCATCACTCACCGGCGTGACGAAGGGAAAAGAACAGGTCTGCTACGTCTTCATGAATTCGATACGTGGTAATCAAATTGGGATTAGCAAGTCATTGCATTGTGTTTAATATAAATTAGTTATTTAATAATACACTGACATTAATGTGTAACACGATGGCAACAATTCACTTTAATGCAAAGCTTGGGATGCAAGTCCGAGTTATACTTGGTAAGAAACAGCAGGACAAGAGGCGATGATGCAGCGCGGGGACGCAACCTTGACTAGTGACCACGTGATAACAACTCCGTGACACAACACAATACAAGGTGTAACAAAGGCACCACGAAGGCATTCAAACAATCAATACGTTTCATGGTAAAAAGAGAGAAAAAACAGCTTTGTACACTAATACTGCTGCTAAATATTAGCACCTGTAATAGTGTACTATTTTCTCTCTCTCTCTCTCTCTCTCTCTCTCTCTCTCTCTCTCTCTCTCTCTCTCTCTCTCTCTCTCTCTCTCTCTCTCTCTCTCTGTCTCCCTCGTCAAAAACCTCTTCGTTAATAAAATAAGGAAAAATAAGTTAAAGAACAAAGCAGGAAGATTCAAATGACACAACAAACAAAGGAAAAGCTTCACACATCTCTCATTCTCTCATTTATTGCGTTTCACTCCACCATAATTTTCTCGTCGCTGGAAGCAGACTTGTAGCGCCTCTCTCACTGCTGTAACGCACCTTTGTTTTCTTATATAGGCTCTGTCATAACTGTCTTTTAATCATCACCACTATCACCTTCACCGGCTTCACCATAGCCATCACCACCATCACGACCATCACTAAAACCTCGGTCGTCACTATCAGAACCACGAACCCAGCCAGTCTTACAGTCAGAAAACCTAAATCCTTCCCGATTCAATTTCATCATTAATATCGCAACTTAAATTTCACGTAGATAGGAAGAAAGGTAAGTAGATTATAATTAGTGGAAGATTCTTCGCTGTGGCTCCCATTTTGTGTTTCAATAGAGTCTTGTGTGTTCGTGGTTCGTGATAAGTCTAGGCTTTCTTTGTTATATGATAAGGTCTTTGTTCCCTTTGGCATTATTCGCAACATTCTCTCTCTCTCTCTCTCTCTCTCTCTCTCTCTCTCTCTCTCTCTCTCTCTCTCTCTCTCTCTCTCTCTCTCTCTCTCTCTCCTTCGCTACGCAATTTCACTTAACTAAATTTTGCAGATGCGTTACGCAATTAAGGCCTTCCAGCGGAGAGCGGCAATGATGACATCTTCCTCGCAGTCAGAGAACAAACAAGACAAGCCAGGGTATGTTACATGAGCTAGACATTCGCTGTAGAGCAACAATAAAACCTACGCAGCAACTTGACATTTCTAAGATACCGAAAATATTTAGTAGTGTAAAGCCAACGGAGAAAATTCAACTGGATCTTCCAGTGCAGACTCAAAGTAACGGTGAGAGCAACATGAAGGAACAAAAACGGAACACCACAAAAGAGGAACAAATAGCAGAAGACTTGTTTGCCCATCAGAGGCTGTATATTATAAACTTCACTATTTAAAGTAAGAGATACGGGATAGTAAAGGCGGAGGCTCGGTGCCACTCGTGATTGCCACATTCATAACTACTAAGTTTGCATCAGAATCAACGATGGCTCCCAGAGAAATTTAGATGCCTAAAAATGGAATCGTGTTAGCTAACCAATTAACTAGGCACAAAAACAAGCTCGTCACTCACCACCTTCTAACTCTTTAAATGTAAATTTTTCTCCTCAAGATCATTAAAATAATCAGATGCAAGTTTAGAGCACAATTCCTAAACACATCACTAACAGTAAAAAGAATGATCAACTAATTCAAACATTTTAGTGTCTGTAGTTATATTTTTTTCCATAAAATCGTCTTAGTTTACTCAAATGAAGCAACGAAATATATTTTCAAAAGACATTACTGAAAGCAGAAGGAGATATTAAGTCGTCCGAAACTTTTAGTGGTTGTAGTCATATTTCTGAACTGTAAAAATGTCAACAGCCATAGTCAAATGAAGTAGCAAGTGTGATAGTCATAAGCAGTCAGAGGGTTAAAGTTACAGCTTCTTAACCCCTTTGTATTGTTCACTGCATGCACTCCGGGACGGTCAGGTAATGCAAACCATTAGGACTGTGTGGTCTGTGCTGCTACACAATTCCATCTCCTGTATGAATAATGACTGCTGACCTAATATGCACTGAGCCAACTTGGTACGAGGAAAGAAATTATTGATAACCATTAATTCCTGTCCTGATCTGCAATTACCAGTGTGTGTGTGTGTGTGTGTGTGTGTGTGTGTGTGTGTGTGTGTGTGTGTGTGTGTGTGTGTGTGTGTGTGTGTGTGTGTGTGTGTGTGTGTGTGTGTGTGTACAGATCCTCCAGCCATCGCCTCCCCCACCTATAGAAATCAAACCTTAGTCCCCGAAAACATTCTTGGCGCTGTCACTCACTCACTCACATACTCACTCACTCACCCACTTACACTCCACCCCACCATTGGAATTGCTTCATACGAACAAGCACATCATTTCCTATTCGTACCATCTTTATCTCGTGGCTGGCTTTCAAGTATCCTAATATACGAACTCAGTGAGGAGCCAAAATCTGCATAATGATACAAAATAGCTATGTTCTATTATGCGGGGTATTCGTTTATCCGAGCAGCGATCATCTGTTGGTATAAAACATGCGAACAAATCATTTAATATTCGCTGCACACTTTATGGTCTTGTAAAATATATTCTAGTCCGCCCTGCTGCCCTTGCACTGCTGGGGGAGGAGGAGGAGGAGGAGGAGGAGGAGGAGGAGAGAAGAGAGAGGAGAGGAGAGAGGGAGGAGGGAAGGAGATGTGGCTTTCTCTTACATATAATCTTACTCATTAAAGCAACATCTACATCCTCTTGAGTCCTGAATTCCTTACGTTGGCTTGAAAAAAAGAAAAAGAGAGAGGGAGGCGCCCACACCTGAAAGCGCTTTGTGTGCAGCGTAGCTCTTAGCACCCGTGCCTCGTGTCTGCTTCACACTACATTCCTAATACTATGTCAAGGGGTCATTAGTCAATAAGAATGTATGTTGTAGTATAACACGTTAAAATATTCCCATAAGCTATTACAGCTATACCGAGAAAAATGAAGGGATCATGAAAGACACACTAGCATTTTAAACAACACGTTTGCAAAATCAGGAAACAGCCGTCAAGTGAACGTTGCTCAAAAGAAAAGAGTAACAAACAGCGCAAAAGAGAAGAAAACGGAAAAGTGACGAGGAAAAAATAACAAAAGCTATCCTAACCTACATACTGGACTGAACTGTGGGTGAACCCCGGAGTGAACTGTGGTGGAGTGAACCCTGGACTCACAATGCGGAATGGTTTCGGTCCTTCTACAACACGATAACACACCACGAACAGTTCTATAGCATGTTTATAAGTTTTGATGAGTGTAATTTACAATCTGCTATAAGGAATATCAAGTCATTCGAAATTTTACATTGACTTCTTTCTGGGAGGAGGGGAAGCACCAAGTAAGCGAGATATTCTTTTTTCTTAGGTTTTGTAGCCCCTTACCAAACTGCTTTACGCGTACAAAACAATTCGTAAGTGAAGTGATGGACATATACTACGTTCAACACTCCAAAATGCATCTTGCATTATTCACCACATATTACAATTATCGTCATCATCATAATCATCAGTCTTTATAATTCTGGTGCCGAATGCTCATCTATTCCAAGTAACCCAAGCTAAATTTTGCATTTCATCCTCCCATCTTATTTTTCTACAACGAATCCAGTACTTACTCATAAAGACATTTGTACAGAGCAACACTCCCCTGGAAACTTATCTGCGTCTGCTCTGACCTCTCTTCATTTGCACTGACCTGGAGGGAAAGAAAAAAATAAATAAATAAATAAAATAATATATATATATATATATATATATATATATATATATATATATATATATATATATATATATATATATATATATATATATATATATATATATATATATATATATATATTCTACTAACCATATATTTATCTATGTATTTATCTATCTATATATCTATATCTCTGAGACAACTTCAAAGTAATGTTGTAAATGGTGAAAGTGTACCTCCCTGCCTAACACCTCTTCTTCCGTGCTGATGTGCTCTATACTGTGCATTTGATCACTTCTGTCGTGTGTGTAAAAATAACTGCAGAAAATTCTTGCGATACTACATAGGTTCATTTCTTATGCTACCTGGTTCAAAGTCTTCTCTTATACATAAGCGAAACATAAAAAATCATTGTACCCACAGTCTCTCTCGATAAGCTGTTTTATGGTATGTGAAATGGTCCACGGGTGAGTTCCCTGGTTGTTCTGTGCATTGTTTTCACCTTAACTTTTGGGTAATCTATCAGTGAAGGCCTTAGCGAAAAGCTTGTATCCTTCTCAGAGAAAGTTAATGGAGGCGATAACTACTTAGTTCTTTTGGTGTCTGTTCAATAGTATTCTAATTGTACAAATGCACCACGACTTGCAAAGATACACACCCTCGCCTGGTGTGTCTGTGAATCTGCATTCCTACACAGCACCAACATATTGCTAACCTCTTCTGGACATTTCCTTGTTACAAATATTCAAGAATATTAATCATGTAGTTACTTCTGATATTGCCCTGTCACTTTCTGGTACCTTTAGAAATAGGTGGTCATTACATGAACATTATAATTCTGTAAAAAAAGAAAAAAAGTCCATTATTTCCCTCTACTCAATACTCGCAGCTTCGCCATTTCCATCTCTGGAGGAAGTCAATTTGTTTCTCCAAAGTGTTTCTCTCAAATGTTTTCAAGCGTTTTTCCTTCCAAAGGGATTCTTCTACCCTTTTAATGTCTCTGTTTCTCTTTTCTCTCCTCTGTCGCTTGATAAACTTACTTAGTGCTGCACTAAACTTCATGTACTACACTTGCGATCTGCATATTCCTCCAGTTTTAGCCCCGAACATTCACTTTATTTGCGAGCATCTTTTTCTCTTATCTTCGCTTTAGTTTCCTAAATCACTGTTATTATATTAATTGCCCATGTGTCACTTAATCTCTCTCTCTCTCTCTCTCTCTCTCTCTCTCTCTCTCTCTCTCTCTCTCTCTCTCTCTCTCTCTCTCTCTCTCTCTCTCTCTCTCTCTCTGCAAGAAGAAAAATCAATGGTGCTTTCACTTGCTCTATTTGAATACATTTTCTTTATGGGAGACATCTTGTTCTCTTTTCGTCTCAAATTGTCAAACTGAATTTTACTTTACAGCCCACCAGAGAGAATGTCCGCCACACCCTTGGCCTTTCTGCTGGGGAGGAACAGTGTCATGTTCTTTCCGCATGTAATAAGTGCACTGCGGACTGTGAACTTTTTACTTGCATGATGATGATGACAATTATTATTATTAATATTATCTCTGCATTGCATATCGTATTTATATACTGCTATTGCTACTACTACTACTACTACTACTACTACTACTACTACTACTACTACTACTACTACTACTACTACTACTATTACCACAATTATTAAAACCTGTATCTCAGTGAAATATCACATTTCTCTTAAATGATAGAGCGCACCTCCACCTGACCGCACCTGACTTACAGCTACCACAATACAACACGTTAGCTGTACTCGCACACACATAAAGCGGTAGCTGGGCGGCACATCATCGTCATCATTGTTATTTTTATAATTATTGTTATTGTTCTATTGCTTTCATCAGTACCAACGCCACGAGCAACATGAGCCGTAGCATCACCATCATTATCATTATCATCATCACTGTTTTTGTTCACATATAGTTTGAGTAAATGCCGTGCTGTTTCCTCTTGGATTAAATTGTTTTGTTCGGTTTATTGTTGAAGGTCGCAATCTTTTAAACATCCGCCTTGGGGATGAAATATTTGTTGAAAGTACGTGCTTGTATATATATATATATATATATATATATATATATATATATATATATATATATATATATATATATATATATATATATATAGATAGATAGATAGATAGATAGATAGATAGATAGATAGATAGATAGATAGATAGATAGATAGATAGATAGATAGATAGATAGATAGATAGAGAGAGAGAGAGAGAGAGAGAGAGAGAGAGAGAGAGAGAGAGAGAGAGAGAGAGAGAGAGAGAGAATAAACGGGCAGGAGACTTTCTCGTACACAAGTTTCGTTAAATGTGATGGCTAATTTAGGATTTATCAATTTCTTTAAAATATTTTCTTTATATCGTATGATTGTCCTTTTCTCTTTTGTAATTTGGTTTATGACTTCGCAGAAGCCAGTCATTTTCGCCAGATCGCGATTTTGGGTTTCTTAACCCTTCTGTAGTGTGTTGCAGCCGATTCCAGCCATTCCCACCTCGGCTACAACACGCTACAGAACAAAGGTTAAGAAACCCGAAATTGCGATCTAGCGAAAATGAATAACTTCGGCGAAGTCAGAAATCAAATTATATATATATATATATATATATATATATATATATATATATATATATATATATATATATATATATATATATATATATATATATATATGTTACAGTCAATACCTGAATCCAGACAATTTGTAAAGTGACTTATTTTTTCAGGCAATTTGTGAACTGCCTGGTTAGGTTAGGTTAGGTTAGGTTAGGTTAGGTTAGGTTAGGTTAGGTTAGGTTAGGTTAGGTTAGGTTAGGTTAGGTTAGGCAGTTCACAAATTGCCTGAAAAAATAAGTCACTTTACAAATTGTCTGGATTCAGGTATTGACTGTAACATATATATATATATATATATATATATATATATATATATATATATATATATATATATATATATATATATATATATATATATATATATATATATATCCTCACCCGGATCCACAACACAATAAAATAAATATCGGCATCCGTATCTGCACCACACATAAAGAGGGTGTGGCGGATACATATTACAGAGCTTGCACAATTAAAGAAAATGGATGCATTTATATTAATTTATATTATTTGTTTTCAGTCTTACATAAAATAATATATTGTGTCAAATGTTAGATGGAGAGGGAATTATGTATATATATATATATATATATATATATATATATATATATATATATATATATATATATATATATATATATATATATATATATAGAGAGAGAGAGAGAGAGAGAGAGAGAGAGAGAGAGAGAGAGAGAGAGAGAGAGAGAGAGAGAGAGAGAGAGAGAGAGAGAGAGAGAGAGAGAGAGAGAGAGAGAGAGAGAGAGAAACTGAAAAATATATATCGAATAAAAAACATTTTATCTCATCATTTCCTCTCCTCTTACTGTCTTTAACTTCTGTCTCTTAGCTGCAAGGTTGCATCTCTTACTATCTCCTGTTGCTATTTTCACGTTAACTGCACTTCTGACCTCGCTAACTGCATGCTTCCCCTCTCCTGCGGCCTCCATGCTTAAGATTCTTTTTTTCTCTTACCCATATTCTGACCACCTCCCTAATACAAGAGTTAATAGGTATACTCAATCTTTTATTCCAAGGGAGAGTTTCAAGATACTTCTCAATGTAATTTTGGACTTGGTTTGTGGCTATTTCTCTTTGAGACTGGCACTTCCATTGGGCTTTATCATTCTTTTTTTTTTCAGTTTTATTGCCCAGGCCAAAGCACCTCTAACACACACACACACACACACACACACACACACACACACACACACACACACACACACACACACACACACACACACACACACACACACACACATTCAAGGATTCTTTCATGATCCTGGTAATAGTTTAACATGAATGGTGCACCATTAGTGGAAAAGAACATCGTGAGAACCAGACTTAATCATCTGACCTTTGAAAATAATCCTGATAAAACCTCAAAGCGTTTAAGGATACGAGACTACCTTTCTGCTCCTCCTCCCTCCGCACCCATCGGCGAGTGGTGCGCCAGACTCCCTCATCCCAGTCAACGAACTCTGCCTGATATGATCACAAGAGTTAATGCTGGAGATTACAGGCTGAAAATGTGAAAATAATCAAGTCATCCACATAGTCTTTCCCACGTTTAAATTTTCACTTTTATTTAGTGAGGGTAAAATGAATGGCGCAGTGAGGTAGGTCAGGTAAGAGGGAATTTTGAATTATGAATGTCTGATACCTGACTTTTCCCTTCCTACACTGTGCCCTCATTTACCAACACGCATGATTTGCCAGGTTATCAAGAGTGTTTTTCCTGTTAATAATGCAGAAATCCTGTTAATCTTTCAAGAAAATCGTAGAAAACCCTTAATAGCCCGTGTAACTTCAACTACAGGATTTCAAAAGTAGGAAAGGTGCAGCGCGGAAGTGTTTCAGAATATGGGCCTATATCTTACCTCAACCGCCTCGCTCAGATTCAAGGCCCCTGCAACGTCCCACGTGGCGCCAAGGAAGCACGGAAAAAGCCGCGCTCTACTTCCCTGCGATAAGAGAACAATGGCATCGCTGGATCCCCTGAAATCCTCCTTGTTGCAATGCCGTCACAACAAGAGAGGCGGGGCGGAAAATGTTCGCGGCCTTCTGGTCATCGGAAGCTTTCACGTCTGTGTGTGTGTGTGTGTGTGTGTGTGTGTGTGTGTGTGTGTGTGTGGTCACTACCTAACTTTTTGTACAACCCTAATTTCTCTCTCTCTCTCTCTCTCTCTCTCTCTCTCTCTCTCTCTCTCTCTCTCTCTCTCTCTCTCTCTCTACCAACTGACAAATATGTAAATACTAAATAGAATAATCAAGTAAAACATCAATAAAACGAAAACAAGAAAATAAGAAAATAAGCGGCACTCACAAAGCTCTTCCTGTGTCCTGCATAACTCTCTCTCTCTCTCTCTCTCTCTCTCTCTCTCTCTCTCTCTCTCTCTCTCTCTCTCTCTCTCTCTCTCTCCACTCAAGCTTTTACATCAAGATAAAGGGAGATCATCAAAATTAAACAAGATTCTAAGGTGAGGAGGAGGAGGAGGAGGAGAAGGAAAAGGAGGAGGAGGAGGAGGAGGAGGAGGAGGAGGAGGAGGAGGAGGAGGAGGAGGAGGAGGAGGAGAAGGAGAAGGAGAAGGAGGAGGAGGAGGAGGAGAAGGAGAAGGAGAAGGAGGAGGAGGAAGAAAATGAAGAAAATGTACAAAAAATAAATAAACCCATGAAAAGCACAAAGAAGACGAGGTACATAACAGAAGACAGTGAACGCAGAGAGAGAGAGAGAGAGAGAGAGAGAGAGAGAGAGAGAGAGAGAGAGAGAGAGAGAGAGAGAGAGAGAGAGAGAGAGAGAGAGAGAGTGGGGGTGGGAGGACTCTAGGGAGGTTGGGAGGCGAGTAAAATGTGAGGGAATGTGAGGTGTGAGATTCGTAATGTAACAGACACCCAGAAAACAAAGAGGAATACCTTGCCAGCCTCGCCAGTGTGATGCTCCCTCAGTGAGACATAATATGATTTACCTCTGCTACACTGAAGGAGAAGAAAGAGGAGGAGGAGGCAGTGGTAGGAGGTACGAGTATATGTATATAATAATGTAAGAACACAAGATACAAAAGCTTTTTTTTCTTCTTAGTCGCCTTCTTTTTCTTCTCCTCCACCTTTCCGTATCCTCGTCCTTATCCTTCCGCACTCGTTCTGCTTTTCTTTTTCTTGGCGTTTTCCTCCTGCTCCTTCTCCTCCGCCTACCGCCCCCATCTTCCTCTTCTTACTCCTCCTCTTCTTCCTCCTTTCCAGCTTTTTTACTTCTCCTCCTTCTCCTTCTTATATAATAATGCATGAATGCAAAAGACAAAACCTTTTCTCTTAGTCTCTTACTTCCCTTCCTACTCTCTCTCTCTCTCTCTCTCTCTCTCTCTCTCTCTCTCTCTCTCTCTCTCTCTCTCTCTCTCTCTCCTTTACTCAGTCGGATTCTCATCCTTTCTCGTTCTCTCTTCTTACTCTTCTCCTCCTCCACATACATTCTTCTTTCTTCCTTTATTTCAATAATTGCTCCACCTTTTTTTCCCACCTTTCTTATCTTCTTTATATACTTTTTACTAACTCCTATGTAATCTCTACCTCTTCCCTCCCTTCCTCCTTCGTCTATTCCCATTTATCTTCTTTCTCTTTCTTTTTTCTCTCTTTTCTTTTTACTACATTTGCCTCCCTCCCTCCCGCCACCCGTCGAACACCTTGCGATGATTGATCCTGGTCAGGTGCACAGCGTCAACAGAAGGTCGCCACACACCACCTCCCGGGGCTCGCCACACGCTGTACGCCTCGTCCCTCACAGCGCCGAAGAAGCATTTTTTTTTCTTATGTAGGAGGGACACTGGCCAAGGGCAACAAAAATCCAATGAAAATAAAAAAAGCCCACTGAGATGCCAGTCCCATAAAAGGGTCCAAAGCGGTAGTTAAAAGTTGAAGGATAAGTGTCTTAAAACCTCCCTCTTGAAGAAATTCCAGTCATAGGAAGGTGGAAATACAGAAGCTGGCAGGGAGTTCTAGAGTTTACCAGAGAAAGGGATGAATGATTGAGAATACTGGTTAACTCTTGCATTAGAGAGATGGACAGAATAGGGGTGAGAGAAAGAAGCCTCGTCTTGTGCAGCGAGGCCGTGGGAAGAGGGGAGGCATGCAGTTAGCAGGATCAGAAGAGCAGTTAGCGTGGAAATAGCGATAGAAGACAGCTAGAGATGCAACATTGCGGCGATGAGAGAGAGACTGAAAGCAGTCAGTTAGAGGAGAGAAGTTGATGAGACGAAAAGCTTTTGATTCCATCCTGTCTAGAAGAACGGTATGAGTGGAACCACTCCAGACATCTGAAGCATATTCCATACATGGACGGATGTACAGAGCTAGCAGCTGAGGGGGAGGGGAGTGAGAAAAACTGGCGGAGATGTCTCAGAACACCTAACTTCATAGAAGCCGATTTAGCTAGAGATGAGATGTGAAGTTTCTAGTTAAGATTACAAGTAAAGGACAGACCAAGGATGTTCAGTGTAGAAGAGGGAGACATTTGAGTGTCACTGAAGAAGAGCGGATAGTTGTCTGGAAGGTTGTGTCGAGTTGATAGATGGAGGAATTGAGTTTTGAGGCATTGAACAATACCAAGTTTGCTCTGCCCCAATCAGAAATTTTAGAAGGATCAGAAGTCAGTCTCTGGCTTCCCTGCGTGAAATGTTTACTTCCTGAAGTGTTGGACGTCTATGAAAAGTGGAAAAGTGCAGGGTGGTATCATCAGCGTAGGAGTGAATAGGACAATTAGTTGGGTTTACAAGATCATTGATGAATAATAAGAAGAGAGTGGGTGACAGGACAGAACCCTGAGGAACACCACTATCAATAGATTTAGGAGAAGAACAGAGACCGTCTACCACAGCAGCAATAGAACGGTCTGAAAGATGAGATGAAGTTACAGAGAGAAGAATAGAAGCCGTAGGACGGTAGTTTGGAAATTAAAGCTTTGCGCCAGACTCTATCAAAAGCTTTGATATATCCAAGGCAACAGCAAAAGTTTCACCAAAATCTCTAAAAGAGGATGACCAAGTCTCAGTAAGGAAAGCCAGAAGATCACCAGTAGAGCTGCCTTGACGGAACCCATACTGGCGATCAGATACAAGGTTGTGAAGTGATAGATGTTTAAGAATCTTCCTGTTGAGGATAGATTAAAAACTTTAGATAGGCAGGAAATTAAAGCAATTGGACGGTAGTTTGAAGGATTAGAACGGTCACCCTTTTTAGGAACAGGTTGATTGTAAGCAAACTTACAGCAAGAAGGAAAGGTAGATGTCGACAGAGTTGAAAGAGTTTGACTAGGAGAGATGCAAGCACGGAGGCACAGTTTCGGAGAACAATAGGAGGGACCCCATCAGGTCCTAAGCCTTCCGAGGGTTTAGGCCAGCGAGGAGATGGAAAACATCATTGCGAAGAATTTTAATAGGTAGCATGAGGTAGTCAGAGGGTGGAGCAAGCCCTGAATCGTCCAAGGCAGAGTTTTTAGCAAAGATTTGAGCGAAGAGTTCAGGTTTAGAGATAGATGTGATAGCAGTGGTGCCATCCGGTTGATATAAAGGAGAGAAAGAAGAAGCAAAGTCATTGGAGATACTTTTGTCTAGATGCCAGAAGTCACGAGGGGGAGTTAGATCTTGAAAGATTTTGACACTTTCTATTAATGAAGGAGTTTTTGGCTAGTTGGAGAACAGACTTGGCATGGTTATGGGCTGAAATATAAAGTGTATGAGATTCTGGTGATGAAAGGCTTAAGTACATTTTGTGGGCCACCTCTTTTTACGAGAACAAGCTGTGTTAAACCAAGGTTTGGAAGGTTTAGGTCGAGAAAAGAGTGAGGAATGTATG
>NC_087155.1:22425055-22430055 GCF_035594125.1 Scylla paramamosain | reverse complement strand
AAAGGTGATGTAACCTGAAAGACAAACAGAGAGAGAGAGAGAGAGAGAGAGAGAGAGAGAGAGAGAGAGAGAGAGAGAGAGAGAGAGAGAGAGAGAGAGAGAGAGAGAGAGAGAGAGAGAGAGAGAGAGAGAGAGAGAGAGAGAGAGAGAGAGAGAGAGAGAGAGAGAGAGAGAGAGAGAGAGAGAGAGACAGACAGACAGACAGACAGACAGACAGACAGACAGACAGACAGACAGACAGACAGACAGACAGACAGACAGACAGACAGACAAAGACAAAGACAGAGGGACGGGGGAACAGACAGACAGGTAGACAGATACACAAAAAAAGAAAGAGACTCACTTATTTACTTAACACACACACACACACACACACACACACACACACACACACACACACACACACACACACACACTGGCTGACCTACCGAAAGACAGACAGAAATATAAAACATACAAATAAGGTTAAAGACAAGTTAAAAACAGGAAAAGTGAAAAGAAAAGGCGAAAGCAAATGGCAAAATCAGAAAACGCCAAAAGGAGGAAGGGTGTGACCAAATTCCATAGAGAGCGAGGTGGAAAAGGAGAAAAGTGCAGTGAGTGGATTGATCCTGAGAGAGGTGCCAGTCGAGAATGAAGTGGAGCAATGCTTAGGGTGGAGTAACATAGGAACACAAAGAAGAATAAAGTGCTGCATACGAACTAACCACTACCGGGGCGTTTGTCACTCGCTACACCGGCTGAAATAAGAGATAGAGGGTAGCTTATAATAGAACAATGAAGCAGATTTGCAAAAAGGGACAAGGAAAAATGGAAAAAAGAAAAACGGTATTAAAAATAGGGAGAGACGGACAAAAAACAGGTTAGTGTAGTGCGCTGGAGATGAAGGAAGGCTTGATTGTGGAAGTGAATGATGTGTGAATGGAGAAGAGTGGACATGCGCCGATGTGCAGTAGAAATTGATGAGAAATGAGGGTGGAAGATTGTGAAGAGAGATTTTATACTGACGGAGAGATGCTGTGAATGAGATTGAGAAGAAGGGGATTAGAAAGAGATGTTTAGGAAGTGAAGCGAGATGAGAAAGAAGCAAAGATGGTCTGGTGTACTATGAGAGATGAAAGGGGAAAGGAAAAGGAGGACTTGTGTAGGAGAAAGTAGGGGAAGGAGTGCTATGAATAAGGATGAGAGTGGTGGATGTTGTGGAGGTGGGAGGGAAATGAAGGATGCCTGGGAGGGAGGGAGACGAAGGGGAGAGGCGGGAGGCACACAAGCAAGAGCAGGTATATGTTTCCAGGAAGTCTGGCGCAGCTCAGAATTTACCTTTGCCGGAACTGGGTACGCTAAAGGCCCGAAGGCGAGTAAAGGAAATAAGCCCGGAAAGGTCCTGTTTTCTTTGATGAAGGAAGGGAAGATGAAAAAAAGATAAGGAAAAGGAAAAGAGGTAGAGGATAGATGGAGGAACTGTTTGCTTGAGAGAGAGAGAGAGAGAGAGAGAGAGAGAGAGAGAGAGAGAGAGAGAGAGAGAGAGAGAGAGAGAGAGAGAGAGAGAGAGAGAGAGAGAGAGAGAGAGAAATAACACATTAATCAACACAGAAGAGTAAGGCAGAAATATATAAAAAAAAAACACAAGTTCTGAGGACATTAGCAATAACACGAAAGGTTAAATGGTCACGTTATAATGGAGGTGAAGGCAGGGAACGACGGAGATGGAACATGGGAACGAAGAGTCGAAAAGAGAGAGAGAGGGAGAGAGAGCGGGGGGTAACAAGGACATTAAAAAATCACGACTTAGAGCAATCACCAGAGAAGTCAATTTAACTCTAGCACCAAAGAAAACATCCGCAGGTATAAATAAACAGGAGAAAAGACAGGTTAACTAAGACACACACACACACACAAAGCATTAAGTCAACAAATGATTAAAAATTCCATCTCTACTAAGTGGGTACAGGTAAAGTCTTCCCTCTATTTACCAAAGGTACTGTGGGAACCAAAGAACTCCAGTCACCCACTTCGGGGACGCCGGCGCGGGGTTCATAAGGGTACGTGAGGAGTAGCCGTCATTGTTTACTCTAGCTACCTTAGGGTGACGTAAAGGAGGTGGTAATGGAGGAATGATGGACAGGTGGGCGGTAGGGACTGAGAGAGTGAGGGGTGTGGGGAGTACGAGGGATAGAAATGGGAGGGAGAAGGGGAAAAAAAGGCGAGTAGAGGGTAGGGGTGAGGAAAAGAAAGGATGAGTGAGAGAGAGAGAGAGAGAGAGAGAGAGAGAGAGAGAGAGAGAGAGAGAGAGAGAGAGAGAGAGAGAGAGAGAGAGAGAGAGAGAGAGAGAGAGAGAGAGAGAGAGAGAGAGAGAGAGAGAGAGAGAGAGAGAGAGAGAGAGAGAGAGAGAGAGAGAGAGAGAGAGAGAGAGAGAGAGAGAGAGAGAGAGAGAGAGAAACTTATACAGTAGTCCTGAAGTTGATAATGATGATGGTGAGGAGGAGGAGGAGGAGGAGGATAATGATGATGATGATGATGACGATGGGTATAGAATTTATAGAATTTAAGAGTTATAGATAAAATTCTCTCTCTCTCTCTCTCTCTCTCTCTCTCTCTCTCTCTCTCTCTCTCTCTCTCTCTCTCTCTCTCTCTCGCCACTTAGGAGCATATCGCCGTGCCACCACAAAGCCACTTTTCAAAGAAGTGCGAGAGTGGCTTCACTGATTCACCTAATTACACCTACAAGCTTTCATCGAGAGAGAGAGAGAGAGAGAGAGAGAGAGAGAGAGAGAGAGAGAGAGAGAGAGAGAGAGAGAGAGAGAGAGAGAGAGAGAGAGAGAGAGAGAGAGAGGCGGAGATATTGGGATGGTAAGAGTGAAGGAATATTTGTTTGTGTGTGTGTGTGTGTGTGTGTGTGTGTGTGTGTGTGTGTGTGTGTGTGTGTGTGTGTGTGTGTGTGTGTGTGTGTGTGTGTGTGTGTGTGTGTGCGTGCGTGCATGTGTCATTCTGAATTCACTGTGGTCTTGGCCTTGATCGTTCGTGACCGCCAGCTGTTGCCCTCCCGGAAGCAGCTCAGAGCTCATACAGGCGGATGCATGAGAAGGGGTAAGGCTGAGACACGCACACGCACAAAAAACAACACAAGGACAAAACTCCTCACTTTTAATTGAAAATAATTCTGACGGGGTTCGAACGTACTCTTATTGGGAGGTAGATAAAGACACTGTGCAATGAGGCGTGTGTGTGTGTGTGTGTGTGTGTGTGTGTGTGTGTGTGTGTGTGTGTGTGTGTGTGTGTGTGTGTGTGTGTGTGTGTGTAAGGGTACATTTGATGAGGCACACAGGAGGTACATTTCGTTGGCCGTTTCCAGGAAAGCACGTGTCGCTCCAAACTTTTGAATTCCAAGGCAATAAGAACAGCCGTAAGGGAGAAAGAGAGAGAGAGAGAGAGAGAGAGAGAGAGAGAGAGAGAGAGAGAGAGAGAGAGAGAGAGAGAGAGAGAGAGAGAGAGAGAGAGAGAGAGAGAGAGAGAGAGAGAGAGAGAGAGAGAGAGAGAGAGAGAGAGAGAGAGAGAGAGAGAGAGAGAGAGAGAGAGAGAGAGAGAGATGGAGATTTACTGACAGACAGACAGACAGACAACAGAAAGACCGGAATGAAAGACACCCACTCGATCCGAGAATCTGAAAGAAACAAAGAGAAAGCACACACACACACACACACACACACACACACACACACACACACACACAAAGAAAGAGAGAGAGAGAGAGAGAGAGAGAGAGAGAGAGAGAGAGAGAGAGAGAGAGAGAGAGAGAGAGAGAGAGAGAGAGAGAGAGAGAGAGAGAGAGAGAGAGAGAGAGGAGGGAGGGAGGGAGGGAGGAAGAGAGGGAGGGAGGGAAAGAGGGAGGGAGGGAGGGAAGGAAAGAGGGAGAGAGGGAGGGAGGGAGGGAAAGAGGGAGAGAGGGAGGGAGGGAGGGAAAGAGGGAGAGAGGGAGCGAGGGAGGGAAGGAAGAAGGGAGGGAGAACAGCACAGCACAAACACAGAAATCCTAAACATGTTCATGATATTACTTTTTGTCACCTCAACATTCCAGGAAAAGAAAAAAAAAAGCAGGGAAAGACAGGAGATAGGGCAGAGCGACTTCCTGAAACCTCGCTGGTTCCCACGTGTGGAAACTCGAGCTTTTCCAAGTAAAATGTCGACCTCTGGGAACCGCGAGGGAGAGTGGGAAAAGGAAAGGGGAATGGGAAAAGTAAGAGGGAGAGGGAGGGAGGAAAAGTGAGAAGGAATATGGGGACAGGAAAAGTGAGTGAGAGAGAGAGGGTGAGGGGAAAGAAGGAAAAGTGAGAGAAGTGAGGGAAAGGGGACGAGAGAAGGAAGAATAAGGGATAGGGGGATAGGATAAGGACGGAGGAAAAGCCAGAGAGCGACTGGAAACGGAGGGAGGAAACTAAAGAAGTGTAACAAGAAGGGAAAGAGGGAGAAGAAAAGTGGGTGGGGGGAGGGAGGATAAGAGGGAAATAAAATAAGGCTCAACAGGAGGGGAGGAGGGAGGGAAAGGAGAGGAAATGAAGAAGGTAAAAAGAAGAAGGGAGAACAAATTCGTGGGTGGGAAACTGAATATGTAGGAATGAAGGATGGAAAGAAAGAAAGAGTGAAAGCAAACCAGGAAATATTGCGGGTGGGCATTTACGTAAAGGGAAAGCAGGCAAAGGAAATGAGATGGAGGTGTGAGGAAGGGAAGCGGGTGGAGCGGGAAGGCGTAAAAGCAACACTGGGGAGGAAGAAAGGGGGAGGGGAGGATTGGGAAGGAAGGGAAGGCAGAAATGCAGGAAGGAAAGGGTGTGACTGCACAGAAGGGAGAAGGGAGAGAATGAGGTAAAGAGAGAATAGAAGAACAGAAGAACATAAGGAGAGAGCAAAAGACCAGATGGACGACACCACTTGCCGTCTGTCATCCTCACCCACATATTTATTCAGTCTCCTTTTGAACTAGCTAATGTTTGTGCATCTATGGC
>NC_087155.1:22412555-22420055 GCF_035594125.1 Scylla paramamosain | reverse complement strand
CAGACAGACAGACAGACAGACACAGACAGACAGACAGACATACAGACAGACATACAGACAGACAGACAGACAGACTGACAGACAGACAGACTGACAGACAGGCAGTAAGGAGGAGGAGGCAGTAGACACCTGCCGAAACGATAATTACTCCCAGTGAGGTCTAAAGCACTGTTCAGAGGGTGCTGTGAACTTATCATTAAACCCAGCTGTGACATCACAACGTTTCCCTTTGTGTCTCACAACACAAGGGGGCAGTCACAGCCTGCCCTCTAAAGACAACTCTCTTCCTCCACACAAAACTACAAGCACCTAATAACACACACACCCTTCACTCAAAAATTTTAAAATCATCATGGCGACTCCTACACCAGCCTCGGAGTCCCCATCTGGGGAGGGGACCATAAATGTTCCCAGGTCGGATTGCCTTTCTGTCCACGACCCTAAGTGTCTTGACACCCCCCTCAACTTTTTCTTCATTAACTTCTGCAGCATTCGCGGTCTAAGATCAAATTTTCAATCTATAGAACACCACCTCTCCTCTTCTAAACCTCATCTTCTTTTCCTCACTGAAACTCAGGTGTCTGAGGCAACTGACAGTAACCCCTTTTCTGTTCCCTCCTGCTTTCTCTATCCTCATTGTCGATCCAAAGCTGGATGTTGTGTTTATGTGAGCAATGACTTAACCTGCTCTCGTGCCCACGCTCTTAAATCTTCCGAGTTTTGCACCATCTGGCTACGACGAAAGAGTCACTCTCAAACTAAATTTATCTGTGCTGTATACCTTTCACCTAACTCCTCTGACTATAACAAATTCTTTGACTACCTAACTTCCAAAGTGGAGCACATTCTGACCCTCTTCTCTTTTGCAGAGATCTCCATTCTTGGAGACTTCAATGTTCACCACCAGCTTTGGCTTTCCTCTCCCTTCACTGACCATCCTGGTGAACTAGCCTTCAACTTTGCTATCCTCCATGACCTAGAGCAATTGGTGCAACACCCTACTCGTATTCCTGACCGTCTTGGAGATACACCCAACATTCTTGATCTTTTCCTGACCTCTAATCCTTCTGCTTATGCTGTCACCCTTTCTTCTCCGTTGGGCTCCTCCGATCACAATCTCATATCTGTATCTTGTCCTATCGCTCCAATCCCTCCTCAGGATCCCCCTAAGCAAAGGTGCCTTTGGCGTTTTGCCTCTGCTAGTTGGGGGGACCTGAGGAGGTATTTTGCTGATTTTCCTTGGAATGACTACTGCTTCCGTGTCAGAGACCCGTCTTTGTGTGCTGAGCGCATAACAGAGGTGATAGTGTCTGGCATGGAGGCGTACATTCCTCATTTTTTTCTCGATCTTAACCTTCTAAACCTTGGTTTAACACAGCTTGTTCTCGTGCTATACATGATAGAGAGGTGGCCCACAAAAGATACTTAAACCTTCCATCACCAGAATCTCATGTACTTTATATTCCTGCCCGTAACCATGCCAAGTCTGTTCTCCAACCAGCCAAAAACTCCTTCATTAACAGAAAGTGTCAAAACCTTTCAAGATCTAACTCCCCTCGTGACTTATGGCATCTAGCCAAAAATAATTCCAATAACTTTGTTTCTTCTTCTTTCCCTCCTTTATTTCAATCAGATGGCACCACTGCTATCACATCTATTTCTAAAGCTGAACTCTTCGCTCAAACCTTTGCTAAAAACTCTACCTTGGACGATTCTGGACTTGTTCCTCCCTCTCCTCCACCCTCTGACTACTTCATGCCACCTATTAAAATTCTTCGCAATGATGTTTTTCATGCCCTTGCTGGCCTAAACCTTCGGAAGGCTTATGGACCTGATGGGGTCCCTCCTATTGTTCTCCGAAACTGTGCCTCTGTGCTTGCACCTTGCCTAGTCAAACTCTTTCAGCTCTGTCTGTCAACATCTACCTTTCCTTCTTGCTGGAAGTTTGCCTACATTCAGCCTGTTCCTAAAAAGGGTGACCGTTCTAATCCCTCAAACTACCGTCCTATTGCTTTAATTTCCTGCCTATCTAAAGTTTTTAATCTATCCTCAACAAAAAGATTTTTAAACATCTATCACTTCACAACCTTCTATCTGATCGCCAGTATGGGTTCCGTCAAGGACGCTCTACTGGTGATCTTCTGGCTTTCCTTACTAAGTCTTAGTCATCCTCTTTTAGAGATTTGGGTGAAACTTTTGCTGTTCCCTTGGACATATCAAAAGCTTTTGATAGTGTCTGGCACAAAGCTTTGATTTCCAAACTACCCTCCTACGGCTTCTATCCTTCTCTCTGTAACTTCATCTCAAGTTTCCTTTCTGACCGTTCTATTGCTGCTGTGGTAGACGGTCGCTGTTCTTCTCCTAAATCTATTAACAGTGGCGTTCCTCAGGGTTCTGTCCTGTCACCCACTTTCTTCTTATTATTAATTAATGATCTTCTAAGCCAGACTTCTTGTCCTATCCACTTCTACGCTGATGATACCACCCTGCAATTTTCCACGTCTTTTCATAGACGTCCAACCCTTCAGGAAGTAAACATTTCACGCAGGGAAGCCACAGAAAGCTTGACTCCTGATCTTTCTAAAATTTCTGATTGGGGCAGAACAAACTTGGTATTGTTCAATGCTTCAAAACTCAATTCCTCCATCTATCAACTCGACACAACCTTTCAGACAACTATCCCCTCTTCTTCAATGACACTCAACTGTCCCCCTCTTCTACACTGAACATCCTCGGTCTGTCCTTTACTTATAATCTGAACTGGAAACTTCACATCTCATCTCTAGCCAAAACAGCTTCTATGAAGTTAGGCGTTCTGAGACGTCTCCGCCAATATTTCTCACCCCCCCCCGCTGCTAACTCTGTACAAGGGCCTTATCAGTCCATGTAAGGAGTATGCTTCACATGTCTGAGGGGGTTCCACTCATACTGCTCTTCTAGACAGGATGGAATCAAAAGTTTTTCGTCTCATCAACTCCTCTCCTCTAACTGACTGTTTTTAGCCTCTCTCTCACCGCCGTAATGTTGCATCTCTAGTTGTCTTCTACCGCTATTTTCATGCTAACTGCTCTTCTGATCTTGCTAACTGCATGCCTCCCCTCCTCCCGCGGCCTCGCTGCACAAGACTTTCTTCTTTCTCTCACCCCTATTCTGTCCACCTCTCTAATCCAAGAGTTAACCAGTATTCTCAATGATTCATCCCCTTCTCTGGTAAACTCTGGAACTTCCTGCCTGCTTCTGCATTTCCAGCTTCCTATGACTATGAGGTTTCAAGATAGTTATTCATGAATTTTTGACTACTGCTTTGACCCTTTTATGGGACTGGCATTTCAGTGGGGATTTTTTTTTTATTGGATTTTTGTTGCCCTTGGCCAGTGTCCCTCCTACATAAAAAAAAAAAAGACAAAGGCACTGTCAGACAGAGAGACAAACAGTCAGACAGACAGGGTATCCTCTCTCTCTCTCTCTCTCTCTCTCTCTCTCTCTCTCTCTCTCTCTCTCTCTCTCTCTCTCTCTCTCTCTCTCTCTCTCTCTCTGTGTGTGTGTGTGTGTGTGTGTGTGTGTGTGTGTGTGTGTGTGTGTGTGTGTGTGTGTGTGTGTGTGTGTTCGTTCGGCGTCTGGCACCAGTCTGGCCCTCTCGTCTAGGACTAGTGCCAACGTTTACAGTGGCTAAGAGCGGCCCCCACGAGCCTTCGCCTCACCCACTCTAGCTCCGTCTCCCACGACACTCCATCCAACGCTCCTTTCCCTCTCTCCCTCTCTCTCACACTCAAGAAAAAATAACTCACTTCCCAGGATAGCTTAATATTAAATTATACGCAGTGGTTTATTCTCTCTCTCTCTCTCTCTCTCTCTCTCTCTCTCTCTCTCTCTCTCTCTCTCTCTCTCTCTCTCTCTCTCTCTCTCTCATTGTGTCTTATCAGTTCCTCTCCTCTGACTGACTGTCTTCAGCCTTTCTCTTATCGCCGCAAAGATGCATCTCTTGCTATCTTCTACCGCTATTTTCACGCTAACTGCTCTTCTGATCTTGCTAAATGCATGCCTCCCCTCCTCCTATGGCCTCGCAGCACTAGACTTTCTACTTTCTCTCACCTCTATTCTGTACAGCTCTGTAATCCATGATTGAACCAGTATTCTCAATCATTTATCCCTTTCTCTTGTAAATTCTGGAACTCCCTGCCAGCTTCTATACTTCCTACCTATGACTTGAACTCAAAATTTTAAGAGGAAGATTTCAAGACTTTTATCTTCTGTTATTTTTTTTTTTTCTCTATTTAATATCACTTTTGGAATTGGCACTCAAGTGGATTTTTTTTTTCAAAATTTTTGCTGCCCTTGGTCAGTGGCCCTCTTTCATAAAAAAAAAAAAAAAAAAAAACTGTTCTGTAGGGTGAGTTTACATGGTAGAGAGTGGGCTCCGAAAACTGGTGACCTTGTCGCTGCCTAGCAGGAGCGGAGACAGCATTCTTCTCTTTGTGTGTGTGTGTGTGTGTGTGTGTGTGTGTGTGTGTGTGTGTGTGTGCGCGCGCGCTACAAAAATTACCTACATCACGCTGTGAGAAGTAAATACAGAAAAGTCGGTTTAACAATTCTCTGTTTCACAAGCCGTCTTACGTAAAGCGTCTGCTGTGCAACCGCGCGCGTGCGTGTGTGTGTGTGTGTGTGTGTGTGTGTGTGTGTGTGTGTGTGTGTGTGTGTGTGTGTGATACAAATAGTTCTCACAGTTGAATCACATATGTATAATGACGACAATGCCAAGCCGGACTTGCGTCACAAGGACCTACGCGTCATCATAATTTCTAAACTCGCAACTGAAAAGAACGTTAACATTACAAACAATCATTTACAATTATAAAACAAGACAGAGGAACCCCCGGGGGAATGTCACCGCGCCACTCAACTCTTCCATCATAACGCCAGCACCATACACACACACGCTCATACACACACACACGTGCGCGCACACACTCACACACACACACACACACACACACACACACACACACACTTCCCTTCCCTACCCTTCTCTCTCTCTCTCTCTCTCTCTCTCTCTCTCTCTCTCTCTCTCTCTCTCTCTCTCTCTCTCTCTCTCTCTCTCTCAAAGTAAACTATAATTAGGCAAAATCGCTAACCATGTCATCAAGGTCCGAAGTAATAATGGTGACAACTTGGCAGGACGGAGTGACTGGCTAGCTGGCTACCCTCCATCGCCGCGGGACAGAGAGGATAAGGAATGGCTCAGTTATTACAGGTGACAGGTGGTGGAGGCAGCAAGGTCAGCATAGGTAATTATCTAACAGTGCAGCAGAAAATCAATACAGTTAATGTGCGTCTCACGAACCTAACACGCCTCCACTTCTTGACTGCCCAAATCCGCTCTCCCCTCCCTTATTATCCGCTATCCGTCCCTTGCTCTCCCTTCTGCGCCTTAACAAGATGTCACCTCTAAAATATTCAGCTTTACATAACTTAAAGAGATAACATCAAATATAAACATATGGATCAGTCTTATGTTCCTTGAAGATAACCGGAAAACGACACTAATCTCCTTGCAACATTGAGTTAGGAATTGCGAGTTTCATTTTCCTGCGTGACTACAAAGATATGTATTACAGTGACGGAGGGAAAAGGTCAGTGATGGCAATTAAAAGCAATATCAGAGGAAAAATGAGAAAATGCTGAATGTAATATGTAATAAAAAAAAATTCTCATGTAACATGATGCAAGATAGTTACAGACACTCAAACACACACACACACACACACACACACACACACACACACACACACACACACACACACACACACAGAGAAGATTGATATTCTAATGTACGTACAAGTAGTGACTCCTTCCTGTTTCTTCGGTATAAAATCTACGGCAGAATCCCAGCAGATGATGTTTCTTTTCCTACACAACGTCTATGCAATGAACTGAAATATTGCTGCACTCTTCTTCCCTTTCCATTGTACTTTTTTATATATACATATATATTTTTTTTCATACAAAGAGAATATAGAGCAGTAAAATCAAACAGCCCAGCAAGGCTCTGAGCCTACGTTACTGTTTGTAATCCCTCTTAATCCTTTGTAATCATTTGAAATGGGTTTTAATAAGCTCCACACTCATGATGATTTTACAGTACAAATGTGTGTGTGTGTGTGTGTGTGTGTGTGTGTGTGTGTGTGTGTGTGTGTGTGTGTGTGTGTGTGTGTGTGTGTGTGTGTGTGTGTGTCTGTGTGTGTGAGGGATGTTCAGGTGTGGCATTATAGAGAACCTAATCATTATTTTACCAGACAGTAATAGCACAAATATTATAATGGAAAAAAAAACTAATACATTATGAAAGAGTAGTTTATGCTGTACACTGTATAACGAGTAAGAGGAGTACAATGTCACGAAATTATGGAAAAATATGCAAAATTTGTGCAGCATGTAACTAGCTTGTAAGTTTATCGCACTGAATAGTCATCAATGTTCCCTTCAAGCTATGACCAGTTACACATCCGTAGTGACAACAAGGAACACTCTTGCGTACATGCGACACTGCAACATATGTGAAATATGATATCACTGCTTTGGCTTATTTCATACGAATATATAGAATACTGGTGATATAAGTGTGAAAGTAAAATCAAATAAAAAGCGTTAAATATAAGAGTTCATTGTTACTGAATACGGTATACATTTTATATACAAAAAAAATTTCTTATGACAATGTTATGAAATGGTAAATTCACTATTCAAAGCAACTATATCCATTACCATAAGGCATACACACACACAACACACACACACACACACACACACACACACACACACACACACACACACACACACACACACACACACACACACGAACCAGGCCTTCAGTACATCGCAATAGATCTGCATGCTCCACAACCCTTTCATAACGAGGTGCCACGTGCGCCGTTCATCTCACTTCACGGGAAACATAACAGTGATTACCAACGGCTTATCAGCAACACAGGCGACTTTCATTCGTTACTTTATTATGCAAAAGTACGATCATTTGACCTTCAAGCTAATCATTCCTTCCAGACCTCGGCCCCAAGGGTGTAGTCTTCCCTTTAACACCGCCCTGCCAAGCACCAGACCCGTAGATAATTGAGTCCATCCTCGCCCTCACCGCCCACGCACTGCCACCCTGGACGTCCTCTCCTCCGCAACCCCGCCACCCTCTCTCCACTAACCCACGCCACCTAACCCTACCCACGCTTGCACGCACTACATAAATGAATAATGCAATGGTGGTGTACCTCAAGATAATTCGGACCCCGCCAGATAACTATGCATGAAACGCACGAGATCTCGCCTTTTAGAAACACAATGAGGGGGAACCTTAAGAACCTCTACCACCATCTCCTCCACCTTCTCCTCCTCCTCCCCTTTCTCCTCTTCTTTCGAACCCTTTTCCTTTTCTTTCATTCTTCCTTCTTCTCCCTCTCCTCCTCCAATTCTTCCTTCTTCTCCTCTTCTTCT
>NC_087155.1:22402555-22407555 GCF_035594125.1 Scylla paramamosain | reverse complement strand
ACCCGTTTCAAGTATCAAATAACATCGCAAGTAAGCTTGTACGAATTCATCACCAAGTGTCAGATTTTATGGGTGTGAGCGCACTCTCTCTCTCTCTCTCTCTCTCTCTCTCTCTCTCTCTCTCCGTAAGGCGTCATTCATGAGTCTGACACCTGACACTTGACGCTGATATCAGTGTCTCCACTAAATACATCGCCTGGCTCGGCTTACATAAAAAGAAATTAAATTGAAGAGTTTTATTGAACGATGAGTATACGAAAAATCGAAGAAAGTTGCAACATTAAGAAAAAAAATAAGTTACATTTTCTCAACAAACGCTCAGAGAACCATCGTTATCACACCAAGCGGCAGAGTGCGTAAGTACACTTTACTATAACATATTTCACGTGATGAGCCGAGCAGCAGCAGCAACAGCAAGAAAAGACACCGTAAAATCACATCACTGTTCACTGCAACAGGCTTATAAAACCGCCACTCAAAATTACCACGCTAGCAGCAAACGTCACTCCGCTAAAAATGTTCTCTGTAATCAGTAAGGCTCTTTAGACTTTATAAAAAAATAGACACGAGGAAGAAAGAGAAGAGAGAAACTATATTCCTATTTCATACGTGTGTCAGTTACTTGCCTCCCGCACTTTCTCTCTTCGTACTGCACACGTCTCTCTCTCTCTCTCTCTCTCTCTCTCTCTCTCTCTCTCTCTTAGTCCCTGCAGGCTGGTGACTATAAGCTGTTTCCCGGGCAGTAAAGCGCCCAGAGGGACACACTCTCGACGGGGAGTTGGAAGGACACGAGGCAGGGTATTACGCAGACTGACCTAATAGACGGACCACCGCTATTACCGCCGCCGCCACGGAACAAAGGCCCTTCACTGCTCCCTCAACACTCCCGTGGCTGGAGTAACTGTACAGAGTGTCCTCGCTATTGCAACGCCACATACAGAGGAGAAGGACTGTTTTCTCCTCTGCAAGTAAATGTATCAGGGATGCACAACAGAGAATAAACAATTTCGAAAAGTCTCCAGCAGTGTGTATACTGTTTCAAGGGAGAAGCATCGAAACCTCTTTGAAAGTAAATAGCACTTACTGTTTTGGATAGATATTTTCTTCTTTGCTTTTTTCTTTTTCTTTGTTGTGATAATTTTGCTTTTCTATTAATTATTCACTGGTCTCTAACGTGTAAAAAGAAAAAAATGTCTAGCAGAATCTAAATGATTTAGTGTACTCTATATGTGTACGACCAAGATCGATCAGATGTATAACATACTGACAGGATTTTCTCAATGAACACCGAATCGTGGGACAGATTTGTTACGACAATCAGTGACGGATGCAGCAGAGCATTTCGTTCCATTGCAATACCAAGTAAAGAGTTCGGTCTGTTAATACTTCCTTGAATCGCAAAGCGAGAATAAAACAAAAAATCGTGGCAGATCTACGATATAGAAAATGTTTTGTGCCATTTCTGAAGAATAACCATATCTAATACTCAGTTCACAGAAAATCATAGATCAACGATTCAAAGCAATTCCAGGCTGGAAGTGGTTCACTAAATTACATTAATCAGTCTCAGCCTCATTTCGCACATCTGCTGGGTATGGATAAAACTTGCTCTCTCTCTCTCTCTCTCTCTCTCTCTCTCTCTCTCTCTCTCTCTCTCTCTCTCTCTCTCTCTGATATGGTTACGAAAATCCTGCTATAAGGGAGAATAACCGTCAGCCTATATGCTTTTCTTTTTCTTGGAATTCGGGCACCTTTCCAGACCGAGCCGTGCCTCCCGGATAGGAAGCGACCAATTGAATACATGGCATAGTATGAAATTGCATGGCGATACCAATATTCTCTCTCTCTCTCTCTCTCTCTCTCTCTCTCTCTCTCTCTCTCTCTCTCTCTCTCTCTCTCTCTCTCTCTCTCTCTCTCGCTTTCTCTCGCTCGCTCGCTCGCTTCCGAATCAGTTTTGTACAAGGTATGGCGCAAGGAGACACACACACACACACACACACACACACACACACACACACACACAGAGAGAGAGAGAGAGAGAGAGAGAGAGAGAGAGAGAGAGAGAGAGAGAGAGAGAGAGAGAGAGAGAGAGAGAGAGAGAGAGAGAGAGAGAGGAACGAAAACACGTCTGCGTGTTCGTATCTGTGTGTGTGTGTGTGTGTGTGTGTGTGTGTGTGTGTGTGCGTGCGTGTACTCATGTATATATTCAGTGGCGCGGATAATAGTGTGTGTGTGTGTGTGTGTGTGTGTGTGTGTGTGTGTGTGTGTGTACTAGTGGCAGAAGCTGTGTGTGTGTAATAGTGGCAGAGGCTGAGTTCGAAGACCGTGGGCTTAGCCTCTGTAACGGCACCTTCTCAGCTCTTCGCCGAGGCAGTGCCAAACGGTCATCCAGGAGGCGGGACGCAGCCCTGACTAGCAGCCGGCGCCCGTTCACTGCTGGATGGACAGGGACGCGGGTGTCATAGCGCCATCAGGTGAGCTACTTTCTCGGAAATTTTTGTGCCCATATTCAAAGTCGACTGCATTCCAAATGAAACAAGCATCAAAATCAAAGTTAGCAGCGTGTCAGTTATTCTCTCCAAAGGTCAGCATGCTGTGGTCAAACCAAGATATCAGTTAATCAGTAGTAATACCGGTACAAAAGAAAACTTTTTTTTTATTTAGAATCATAAAAAATCATAAAATTATCATCCTAAGACTTGTTGATGTCGGTGTTAAAGTTTACTAATATCCAAGACTTCTGAACACAATAATGGTTGCCAAGTAATACAAGGGAAAATAAGGTGGTTTACATTATTTTCAGACTCTCATATAAGAGTTTTCTGCTTTTGTATAGTTAGAATAACAAAATCTGAGCCTTGCGTGACCTGTTGTTGTAATGATGTTTACTTGTACAATATTGTGGATGGATGAGGCGGCCAGGGAGAGACGAGAGATGCCGAATGTCGCCATCAGCCGCAAATTTTCTCCGCTCCGTCCAAGAATCGAACCCGGGATTTCTCGGTAGCGAGATGAGCAAGCTGCACAATGGAGCACCCGCACTGTGTGTATGTGTGTATGTGCGTGTGTATGTGCGTGTGTGTGTGTGTGTGTGTGTGTGTGCGAGCTATACATGAAGCGGTTGCACGTATGTAAGTTCGGCGGCATCGTGTGTGTGTGTGTGTGTGTGTGTGTGTGTGTACGTATGCAGGTTGCTTGCTGTGTGTAGTCGTGTGTAGTCGTGCCCATCCACTGGCCATCCTCCAATCTCCACCCCCTCCTCTTTCACCCCCATCTCCTACCATTCCCTGTTCCCACTACCTTCCTTCCCTTCGCTTCCTCCTTCTCCCTATTCTTCCAAATTTACTCAGATCATACACGTTGCTCATCTCAAACAATCTGGCAGGAACCAAGAAGTTTGTTGCTCCTTGCTCTATTTTGTGTTCCTTTGTATTATCTTCCCTTCTACAGGTTTCCCTCACCATTCCTCTCCTCCCTTCACTTACTTCTTTCTTTCCCCTTTCTTATAGCCTATCTTCTTCCCCAATCCTTCCCTTTCCTTCCATACTTCTTTCTTTCCCTTCTCCTCCCTATGTCTTACGTTCCTTGCATCATCTCTTCTTTCTCCCACTCCCTTTCACTATTATATCTACCATTCTCTCCCCATCCTTCCCTCTACTTCTTCCTCGCTTCATTATTTATACCTTATTTTCCCTACCTTCTATTTCTCCTCTATTCACCTAACGCTTCCTTCATTATCTTTGCTACCATTACCTTTTACTTTCTCTTTCTCCCCTCACCCCCTCCTGATCTCATGCCTGTCTAGCCTCATGCTTGCCGAAGTCAGCGCACTCAGATGACATGACACTTTCGTACAGCTTGCGTGCACTCCTGTCACCTTGCCGTCCCTCCCTAACAGACTCTTGGGAACGGGTGTGGTGAGATAAAGAAAGCGGGAAGGAGAGGAAGAGGGAAGGCCCTACATGAGACAAAGGGAGACAAAGTAAGGAGACACGAAAGACGAGACAGTAAACCAGGAGTGATGGAGAAATAAAGGAAAGGGAGAGAAGAGATGAAAAGAAGGACAAAGACGAAGGAAAAGCAAGGAAATATGTAGCGTTGCCAGAGAAATGAGAGGGAAAGTGTAGAGCAGGAGAAGCGGCGGAAAAATAAACGAAAGATGGAGAAGGAAGGAGGAGGAGGGGGAGGAGGAAGGGCATAAAGTAGGCAAAGAAAATTTGAAAACAGTGTGACTTTAAAATAAAGAAATAAAAGAAGGAAAACCAGAAATGATTAAAAAGGGAGAGAGGAGAAGGGAGGAGGAGAATCAGGAAGGGTATACATGAAACAAAAAAGAAAGAAAAGAATAAGGTGTTCTGAGAAACTAAGAAAATAGGAAGAAGAAAGGAAGGAGGGTAGGAGGGATGGACTGGGCGACAGAGATAAGGGTAGGGAAAGAGGATGAACGGAGGGAGGAAAAGAGAGAGGAAAGAAAGAATTAGGGTTATCAACGAAGGACGCTAAGATGAAGGAAGGCGAGTGGAGAGAGAGAGAGAGAGAGAGAGAGAGAGAGAGAGCGAGAGAGAGAGAGAGAGAGAGAGAGAGAGAGAGAGAGAGAGAGAGAGAGAGAGACATGGAAGGCGGGACACGGAGACAGAGGACACGCCCAACGACTGAGGCACACACACACGCACACACGCACACACACACGCTGCGATCCAACATGCATCACACAAGCAGCTCAGACTCAGAGTTGCAGTGGCGAGCATCTTCATTTTTGCCCATTTTTCGGTAGAAGCGTTTCCATGATAAGAGCGTCTAGTTTCCCGAGCGAACAGTTTTCTGAGACGCAATATCCCTTAATGGGTAGTTGTCACTGGGGGGCGGGTTCCCTGCTAGCCTTTTTCCTTGCGGATGGGTCTCCTTTATGAGCACCACGGGTGGAATGGAGGGATGGCCCGGCGCTGGTACGGGAAAGGGAGGTGAGGGAAGGGTATTCTTTCGGAGGGAAAAGGGGTGAC